>NW_020439296.1:52417-58445 GCF_000699045.2 Agrilus planipennis
AATATTCTCACATTCTCCATACACATTCCACAAAACTAAAACAATAATTGTAATAAAGGGAGAAGTTAATTTCTTACAACATAATTCGTACAAATTTTTCTATCAAAACCGGAGGAAGCTAAGTATTGTCCTTCAGGATGAAATTCTACAGTAAATATTTCCCCTTCATGTCCTTCTAAGAGCATAATTGGCGAAAAAAGATTCGAAGTTCTTGTTGTTGTCTAAAATAGTAATAAGTTATTGTAATAAATAATAGAGGAAAATAATTTACTTTAAGTTTAACTTACAACTTCTACAACAGCTTTGTTTTTGTTACTAGTTGTAGCAACTTCATTTCTGGTTTTCTTCACTACAGGAACTAAAGCAGATTCATCTGCTTTACGTTTGCTTTTTACAACCATTTTCAGTTAACTTCTACTTATTGTTATTAACAAATCGCTGCTTATTGCAAAACATTTACAAAACGAAAATCTAAGGGGTTAGGGTCGTTAGGGTTATTAGTTATTATCTATTATCTATGGTTATTACCCAGCTATAGTTAAAGATAGGAGTTATCAGGTAGTATCCATAGATAATGTTGCTCGCATTTCAAATAATGATAAATGTGTCTCTATTGCCACTCTTAACGACAGAAATAAATTATAATTGGTATTCACTTCTTACAAAACATTAAAAAAAAAATATATAATATAAAAAAATAGGTTTTCATGGTCGAAATCCATAGTAGGATTAAGATTTGGACTGATGGGAAGTAGTTGAAATTTCGAAGTGAAGAGTTGGGTCCTAAGCAATACTCTTTTCTTTTATAAGAAGTGAAAAAAGAAAATTTCAAGAATTCCTATAAAACCATAGAACAATAATTTATTTATACTATTATTTTTTTTTTGGCAACAATGTAAAATATAGCACGTGAATTAAACTGCGCGTGCGTTTGTCAACTTCGAATAGTTTACATCATTTGAACAGCGGTGAGTTTGTTGAATATCGAGAATTTCTGTAAATATACATAGAAATATTTGTAGGTGTTTACTGTTTTGCACATGGTATACTTTGTAACTTAAAATTATTAGTTATTTATGTTCAAAATTCACAAATGGCAAACGACAGTGGTGATAGTAAGTGTCCTACAGGCACAGAAGCGGGAGATTCCCCAGGAGAAGGTATAAACAATAGTTGTAATTAAAGATGACATTAATATGTTTATTTGGATAATGTTGTATTTGTAGAAGGGCAGCTTTGTAGTGTCGCACTAAAGGATATTTTTTTGTCTTGTGATAAACAAAATGTTGGTTCAGCACATGCACAAAGCTTGATTGCTTTATGATCATGATTTGTTTCAGATTTTTTTCTTTTCCTGCTTGAAGGTGATGGTGTAGGTACACTGCTTGGTAAAAAGTAGTTAAAAGTTACAAAATTACTTCGGTTAAACACAAAGGGCAAATATTTGGAAATTTATTAATCGGAAAACCAACTATATTACAAACTAAGTATATATCCAATATTTAGAGATTATTTATTATGTTCAAATTTTTTAATACTCGGTACAATTTTGCATTTCAGAAAAACCAATATTAAAGGGTAAGTGATCCTGTAAACAATTTCGTATTTTATTTCTAAAAAGAATAGATATCGATAATTATGAGGACAGTGACAAAATTATTTAGCTACAATAAGTATATTTGTATTAAATCAAAAATTCAGACGTCTCGTCAAAAAGATTAATCGCGGTGGATTTAAAGATTTTTTCTAATCAAAAGTTATTCTCTATCGGAGATTAAATGTGATTTATTCTGTGTAATCCGTTTATGCCGTACTCAATTATAACTAATCACATACTTAAGTCCATTTTGATTTTCAAAATACTAACCTCTATCCACACTAATACTTTAGAACTGTATACAGAAAACTCAAAAGAGTTACAAATTAAATTTATTAGAGGCACTATACTACACTACAATAATTATAATATAATAATAGTAGTACTAGTTTGATTTACTTCACCTACTAGTTTATCATTTTTCACTCTTAATTTGTTTAAAACTTACAGTGATCTGATGATGTCTCTGTGAGGCGAAACGTATGTAATTTTCAATTTATTTAATAAAATTACAACTTATTTTACTTAACATGAGAAAAGAAAAAAACATCTCATCGTTCGGGAATAGAACCCGTGCCGCTCGCGTGTTTGCAAATCTATGGTATAGCAGGTAATTTTCAAATTCCCCTTCTTTTATAAAAAAAAATAAACAAACTTCGATGTTCCCGTATCAATCTACTGTAATATTAACAGCAAGTTAATAGAATTTTTTTTTTTGAACTACTGCAATATTTTCAAAAAGTTGAAACAGATTTTGTTTCACGAAGTTTAAAAATCCTGCACACCGATAATTTTTTGATACAGGCAGCAATTAAACTTTGTTTGAAAAAGCTGTTATAATAAATATTTTTTTTAATTGTTAAGTTTTATGTTTATAAGACATTTTAAATCAATATTAAACAGACTAGTTCTTCCCCTTACCAATCACTGTGAGCTCGAAACTGTTAGGACCATTGCTTCGAGTGGTCGAAATTCACTTTTGTGAACAATTTGTTTAATCACTTTCTTTGTGTTAAAAATTGTTTGAAAAACGTTTTGATTCTAATTGTTTATATTTATGCGCTTTGAAGCATTGACATCAGTGACAGCAATAGTTAGAGAGCAAGAATTAGGCTTTGCCCTGGGCTGAAAGCACTTTATTGCAAAAGGTTCTATTTTTAGTACTTGTTGTTTGAATACAGTGTCTGATAAAAAAATACAACACCAAAATTGTTTAATTTAAGTCAAAAAAAATAAATAATATAAATATCACAAGCATAAGTGGAATTAAAAAAACTTGTTTTGCTCCTTAGCAGTTATAATCGGTGCCCCTTGTCTTTTTTTAAGTTACACGTATATTAGATTAGAAAATTAACCTATCGGACCAATTAATATGTGGCCCTCGGTAGAGTCCGTTCACATAGAGAAAGGTGCACATTGGTAAATTGGTATGGGCGGACTGCCTCCATTTTTTTACGACGCCAGAGGCTTACGATTAGGCTTAGATCGGAAATATTCCGAGAACCCATCTACGACCGATATTCGTTTGCGCGTATCGCCCACGCTGTACCTTTCACTAAATGAACGGACCATACCAACAACTATTAAACAGATAATAAATTGATGATTGTTTTTTATACAAAATTATTTAGAAATCAGTCACGTAAAATAATTTTTATCTCTCAGAAACTGTCGAATTATCGTAAAAGGCAATATTTTATCTCAATTACAATCTACTTGATTATAAGTACTGCATAATAGTAGATAAAGGATTAATAATAGAGGAATGGAATCAGTAAAAAATTGATAAAAAGTTTCTTTGATGAAGTAGGTGCAACTACTTAATTAAGTACGTATGTTTTATTAAAAAAAAATGATAAAGGTCTTTTTTTAAATCTCTTGGTAATTTAATTGATAATATCCATTTACAAACGCAAATTTTTAATCAATAAATTTATCTAGCCGATCACATTGTTGAAGACAAAAGCAAGCGAATCAACAATAGCAACTGAAACAAGCGAGTTTTATCTCAGCTTCCTACGGTAGGCACTTTTGTCAGTTACTTGATGTTACTTAAATAAGAATGACGTTGCTAAAATTTTTATATTGATTCTGATCCTTATCCTTATCAGTAAGCATATGGTTTAATCATTACGCGTGTAGTGGATATTTGACTATTGTATTTAAATGAAAAGAAAAAAGATTATATAGGCCGGGAATCGAGCCCGAGCATCCCGTGTGACAAGCGAGCATTAATTACAAATCATTTAAATTAAATTTTACCTTCCCATATCTTTTATAATAAATGCCGAAAAAATATAGAACAAATTTCGACGTTTATGTATCTAGTTCACGTATTAATCTAGCATTTACGTAACAATAGAAAGATATTAATTATTTAAACCCTAATTCCTATCATTAATAATAGGTATACCAATGACGCTTATGTTAATAGTATCGAGCCGTTTCTTTGTTTAAACAAAATGTATAAAAAAGATTGATTAAAAATGATGACATTCAATGCTTTTAAGAATCATACAATTTCCTAGCCTTTTATTATACATATGACATTTTAAAACCTTTTGTACTTAAACTAAAAAAAAAAAAGATCTGGCCGAAATAACGAAGACACTACAGTAAACTCAATCATTTTAATCGACATTTATAATGAAAAAAATAGAGTGAATCGAATTATATTGTCTTTTTCTTATTGTTATGTGTTGCTTTGTTGTTAATATTCTTTAATGACATGCCATATTTATCATACTGGGAAGTCCCAAAAGCGTTATTTGCTATGAGACAGTGTATACTTAAATTTAGTAAAAAAATTGTTTGTTTGTTTGTTTACACATATTAATAGATAAAATTAACATTAACTATTTTCAGAAACTCTTGAAAACATCGTTATCTGTAGACTCTTTTTATCGTTATAGGGTTATTTTTTATTTGAATTGCATTTTCCACAATTCGTCTCTAGACACAACAGCAAAGTAAACCATTAAATGTAAAATAAGTTACTGGCCAACAAATGGAAATCGTAATCTGTATGTATAAATAGATAAACTGACTGACTGATATATGAAGGCAGAAACCCCTAAGTCTAGAAACTTGAACACCTGAACCTGATACAACGGGATAATCTACAGTCGAACCTCTTTAAGTCGAACCTCGATAAGTCGAAAATCTCAAAAACTCGAAGAAATGTTTTGTTCCCTTTCCTTCAAGCCCCAAAACCTCTATTACTCGAAATCTCAACCCTCTATTAGTCCCTGTAAGCCATTTTGGTACATATTTTCCCACTATAACTCGAAAAATTAAATTGGATCTCTGTATCTCGAGCATAGCAATGTTTTATTTTACAACCCTTAAAACTTATTAAGTCTATACTTCGAAGAAAACTTTCATTTATTTTACCTATCTAACTCAAAATTAGTAAGAATAAATCTTAACCTCTACAAGTCGAATCAAAATCCTCCATAAACTCCCTTGATGTTTGACTTATAGAGGTTCTACTATACTATAAAATAAATTTTTAAAATTTCACCCTTAAATTTGTAAAATATAAGGACCAACAAACGCGTTCTATAAATTATATTTTAGTAGCATTGCCTACTTAAACGAGGAGATCAAAATTTGATTTATCAATCTATGTAATCCCTAATATGATCACGCATTTTAGATCTTAAATGCATTTGGTAATACTTTTTGATTAGTTTGTATGATAAAAATGTTTTTAAACATGTCAAAAATGAACGATGATAGCAAAAAGCACCCCCCCCCTTCCAAAACACGACCGAGTCATATTTATGTAACTTTGTAGACTATTTTATCTATTTGTTAATAAATATAATATAATAAAATGGGTTCAAATATTCAGGATAATTTACACATTCATAACGGCCGTTTTAATTGTAAGCACTCCATAATAATAAAATAAAATAAAGTCACCTATATTGTACACATCAAATTTAATTTTTTTTTCAAATTTTATTAATAGTAACACGTCTTATTAATCTAAATATTTATCTTGTAAGATATTCTTTAAAAGATATAATTTTTCATAATTTAAAGAGAAAAACATACAAAAACAGAAAATTCACACGCTTATAAAGCAACTAAATTTCCCTTGATAATACAAAATATGGCATACTGTTTAATAATAAGCAAGTGTTTATTTAAATTAAAAGGGATATAAAGGAAATATTTATCTAAGTTGATATTGTTAGTAAAAGTAGAAATATTAACAAAAAAATATTTAAGAAAAAAATAAATAATAAGTAAATCCCTTATACTTAAACTACCTACGTATAATGTAGAAAAGTCGTTTTTTATACATACCCCTTGGACGTAAAGTGTGGCATGAAGGGAAAGATTACTAAGATTCCATCCATCGGCAATGAAAGCGATATACCAAGTATACAGAACATACCAAAGTATTAGAACATGACAAAC
>NW_020439296.1:58546-69434 GCF_000699045.2 Agrilus planipennis
CTTATTAGCCTTAGTCCTTTAAAAACTAAAGCCAATAAGCTTTGCAGAAGATAAACGTGGTAAGTTTATTTTTTAAATGGTTTCCAAAGATTTATTTATTACCTTTATGTATTAGAAAAATTATTGAAATGTCTAAAAATATATTTAATTCACAGAATTACATGTATGGCGAGTGTTTAGTTGATTTATTTTAATAATTTTAATAAAAAGAAATACAAGTATACACTTATCATAAATACAATTAATTCAATCTTTATTCTATACATTAATTTTCAATTTCACCTAAATAGATTTGTTTGTCACTCGAACCAGACACAATAACGGGTTCATTTGGATGAAAATCTACGTCATTAACACTGCCATTATGGCCTGGCAACTTGTACAATATTCTTCTACTATTTGTATCCCAAATATAAACAAATCTATCAGCAGATCCTGCACTTACTTTACTTCCATCAAATGACCAAGCACATCTTAGTAGATTCTTTTCAAAATTGTGTTGATTACCTAAATTGTTCAAAAATGTAACTATACTATACATTTTTTCTTATTTAAGATAAATAAATACTAATTCTGAGTTCCAGACTTTTAAGTTAAGCAATGAGTTTCAAGAAAAACATTGTGAAAAATAGGTAATTTTTGTGGACTGATGGTACCAATTTCAATTAGAAAAAGCTTCTTTTCAATTCAATACAAAGTAATTTATATTATACCTGTAAGCACTTTAATACACCTGTCCTGTGGAGCATATGGACGAATATCCCAAATCCTTAAACTATTATCCATTGAATTTGTAAGTAAGTATGAACCATCTGGGCTAAGAGATACACCAGTGATAGTATCAGTATGACCCCTCATTGTGTATAAAATTTCATTTTTTCTTACATCCCACACTTTTACTTCGTTATCTATACTGCCACTGAATATTTGTTCAGCTGTATCATTAAATGTAACAGCAGTTACCTAATATAATAAAACATTTTAAAGAGCTACATATTTAAAATAACATTATGCTTACAGGTTGAGACGCATTTAGGGAATTGACAAAATTCTTTTTTCGAGTATCCCACAACTTAATTGTGGCATCATCACTTCCAGAAACTAATGTCTGTGGACCCCTTCGCACACCTTAAAAATTCAATAAATAAGGAAGTTACTTTTTACATTCTAATATGTATATGTCTATAAATTTACCTTGAACTGTATTTACAAAAGTAGTATGACCTTTATATTTCTTAATCCTTTGACCACTACAAATATCCCACAACCCCAAGGTGTAATCAGTACTTGCAGTAAAAATGTGTGAGCCATCGGGAGTAAAATGAAGTTCCATTACTGCTCCTGTATGTCCAGTTAAGACTGAAATATTCTCACATTCTCCATACACATTCCACAAAACTAAAACAATAATTGTAATAAAGGGAGAAGTTAATTTCTTACAACATAATTCGTACAAATTTTTCTATCAAAACCGGAGGAAGCTAAGTATTGTCCTTCAGGATGAAATTCTACAGTAAATATTTCCCCTTCATGTCCTTCTAAGAGCATAATTGGCGAAAAAAGATTCGAAGTTCTTGTTGTTGTCTAAAATAGTAATAAGTTATTGTAATAAATAATAGAGGAAAATAATTTACTTTAAGTTTAACTTACAACTTCTACAACAGCTTTGTTTTTGTTACTAGTTGTAGCAACTTCATTTCTGGTTTTCTTCACTACAGGAACTAAAGCAGATTCATCTGCTTTACGTTTGCTTTTTACAACCATTTTCAGTTAACTTCTACTTATTGTTATTAACAAATCGCTGCTTATTGCAAAACATTTACAAAACGAAAATCTAAGGGGTTAGGGTCGTTAGGGTTATTAGTTATTATCTATTATCTATGGTTATTACCCAGCTATAGTTAAAGATAGGAGTTATCAGGTAGTATCCATAGATAATGTTGCTCGCATTTCAAATAATGATAAATGTGTCTCTATTGCCACTCTTAACGACAGAAATAAATTATAATTGGTATTCACTTCTTACAAAACATTAAAAAAAAAATATATAATATAAAAAAATAGGTTTTCATGGTCGAAATCCATAGTAGGATTAAGATTTGGACTGATGGGAAGTAGTTGAAATTTCGAAGTGAAGAGTTGGGTCCTAAGCAATACTCTTTTCTTTTATAAGAAGTGAAAAAAGAAAATTTCAAGAATTCCTATAAAACCATAGAACAATAATTTATTTATACTATTATTTTTTTTTTGGCAACAATGTAAAATATAGCACGTGAATTAAACTGCGCGTGCGTTTGTCAACTTCGAATAGTTTACATCATTTGAACAGCGGTGAGTTTGTTGAATATCGAGAATTTCTGTAAATATACATAGAAATATTTGTAGGTGTTTACTGTTTTGCACATGGTATACTTTGTAACTTAAAATTATTAGTTATTTATTTTCAAAATTCACAAATGGCAAACGACAGTGGTGATAGTAAGTGTCCTACAGGCACAGAAGCGGGAGATTCCCCAGGAGAAGGTATAAACAATAGTTGTAATTAAAGATGACATTAATATGTTTATTTGGATAATGTTGTATTTGTAGAAGGGCAGCTTTGTAGTGTCGCACTAAAGGATATTTTTTTGTCTTGTGATAAACAAAATGTTGGTTCAGCACATGCACAAAGCTTGATAGAATTTGTGACACCTTTCTTATCAAATAATACGTAAGAACTTCTTACATTTTTTTCTTTTTTTAGCTTGTTAGTGTTTTTTTATGTTAATAGTGTTATTTACTTAGTATATTATAATAGCATATTCATACATGTTGGTAGTGGTAATGAAAATAATAAGCAACTTGATTAACATAGTTAACTTTAGTAAATTTTGTAGGATGGAATTGATGTGTTTAAAGAACTGTTTAGATCCTAACAATGATAATCCATTAATAACAGAGGAACAGTTTTTTCATAAGATGCAGGTATGGATATCAAAAATAAAAACCATGAGCATTAGTCCTGAGAAAAAAGGGTTAGTATTATTTATTGGTAATTACTTTTGATTGGATTTACTCATAAATTATGTTCTCAGGAACCTTGAGGCTGTTTCATTTCATCAGTTTTCATCAACTGAAAATGGACCATGCAGTCAATTTCTTAAAAGCAATGCTGAATCTGGTCTGTTAAATTTGTCTGGTGCATCATCTACTAGTCTGGGGAATGGTAAAAATAAATAAGATATATGATTTATTTGTTGTGTTGTTGGTAAAACACACTTTCTACACAAATTGGTTCTTAAAGACAGATCTTAAACTTTTTATGCTATCCAAAACATATTAAATTTTTGTTAAAATCAATGCAGTTAAACCCAGAGAAAAAAATATTTATTTTTTTAAGCCAGTTCACTGGTTTATGTTATTACTTAATTATTATAAAAGTATACAGTAAGAGTCAAATTCTGCTGTGAAAAAAATCACAGTAATTGTATTCCTATCCTTATAACATTTTACAAATTATGAAAAATCACAGTAAAAAATTTCATAATTATAAATTTGCCTTCTTTAACTATAGAAACAATGAAAATGTAGGCTTTTGCTGCCAATATCTGTCTCTTGAGCTAAAATATTTGTATTGTCTGGACTGTGTAGATGTGTAATAAGTATTTTAACTCAAAATATAAACAGTACTTAAGCAATACATAAAGTAAAGTTTAAAAATTTTAATTTCTTGACCATTAGTATGTAAGTACTATTAGGTGACTGGTTCTAAGAGTGATCATCTAACAGATACTTATTACTATACTTAAATAAATTGGTAGTTTGATCTGAATAATTAATTAATAAATCTGCTAGATTTCGTTATCTTAATTGCTAAGTGTATTAAAAAAGTTTTTACTTCTACATACTTGTACCAAAAAATGAAAGTTAGACTTATTATAAATTAAGATGTTTAAATGATGTTGAAATTCTTAAACTTCATCTTATTTATTGCCTTTCCTTTTCTATTTAATAATTGTGAAGAACTAAAAAATTTTAATTTTAAAGACCCGAGCGTTATACCTGTTACAGCATTTCAAGAAATTGCTAGCTTGCAGGAGGCTACACATGAATTGGAACATCTAAATCGAAAACTTCAAGAAGAATTAACATTAATTAAATCGCAGTTAGCTGCTAGTGAAGAACATAATGAGTTACTGCAATCTGATTTAAAAAAAATTAATAATAAATTATTAGCGTAAGTTCCCTTATTGGTTTCTTATTTTAAAATTTTATTGTAACCCTTTTAATCGTTTATTTCATTATATAACTTTCTTTAGAGAACAACATTTGAATGAACAACTTCACGCAGAGAGAAAAGAAAATGAGGAGCTAAGAGAATGTTCTCAAGGACTAACTAAAAAAATTGAATTACTTGAAAAATCATTTTCATGTGTTGAAAGAGAAAATGGAAATATTAAGCAAAAACTTGAACTTTTAGAACAAGAGGTAAACATCGTTCTTTGTGAATTTAATGATGATTAATACAAATACATTTACGTTTTTTTATTTCATTTTTGCTTTCTTTTGTGTTTTTACGTGTAATTGTGAATGTATTGTTATGACGTCATACAGGAAGTACAGGGTGTTCATTATTCATTACTGCGTTATTTTTAAAAGGGAACAAATTGAAATATCGATTTCATTTTGTGTTTCTTTTGGGTAAACTTAATGATTAACATTTTTGTCATGTTTCTTTATCAAATAGCAGCATCTTTTTGATATATAATATCGTACTACTCGGTATGTGCGTATGTGGAACTATAAGAGTAACTTCGTGGATACAACAGAAAAGAATAAGCGGAAGTTAGGGAGATCAAAGCGTATGCTATTCGATACTGCATACAATTTGCGTTTGAAAATTCAAAGAGAAAAAGAAAGAAGGCACAGCTGTCAACCGTTCGATCTGATAACTTAGGTCTTGAACAGCACAATGCATTTTGCCATATAGCTTACGTTGTGATATTCTTATTTTACTCGTTACTGATGTAATGTAATTTTACTTTACCAACAATAATGTAGAAGTAAAAGAATCCATTTGTTTTTACTTACTTTAATTTTTTTCTGTAATAGTGGTTTTTGTTGTGTTTTTAGAATCAAAAGTTAGAAGATAAGTTAGAACAGGCAAGAAACAGGGAACTGGAAAAAGAAAAGACCATCATTAAGATGCGGACGGAATATGATTTTAAAGAAGCAGTCATAGCGTCTCTCGAAAAAGCTGTACTCGAAATGCAAGAAAAATTAAAAGAAAATCAACAAATTATCGAACATCATGTTGAAATAAACGAAGTAAGTATTGTTTTAATAGACTTCAGTTATTAATAATGTAAGAATAAATTACATACGCAACCATTATTAAACTGTTTGAGAGATGTATAAGAAAATCTATTACATACAAAACAAAATATTTCGTTCTATTGATAATAATAGGAAATAAACTTTATTTTTATAAATTACATTGCCCTTACATCAAATATACATCCCACTAGTAAAAAGTTGTTTCTAATTGTAAAGAAAGCCATATTTGTATGCAAATACAGAATTTCATTCTCTGTTACATACATTAATTCTTACTGATTTTTTTCAATTAATTGCACGGTAAAATAAATTTTGTCGTTCGATCTTTCTGAAAGAGAGAATTAAAACTTGTTTTTATGACTCCCTCTCAACAGTATAATGTCTGCACGCTCGGAGAAGAGCGGGAGGGTTGTTTGCGTAATTTATGAACAATTGTATATTACTTATTGAGCGTTAGTATAAAATAAAAATTAAAATGTAAACATGAAAAAGATTTATTATAAAGTCTGTCGAAAGTGGTTCGGGATCTTTTTCAACTTTTTGTTTTTTTGTTCCAGTACTTTACCAATTATTATCAGCTAATATAAAATAAGAAACTCAAAATAATCAACCAAACAGAACGGATTTTTCTTGATGAAAGCTAAAAATAAGCAAATCGGGCTAAACTGTAATACAGAAAATAAATTCGTATTCTGATTGGGTGACTTGAATTTTCACTAATTAAAAATCACATAATTTATCTTTTGAAATCTAAACATTGTATACATGCAAATGCATATTTTTTATACTGTAAAAATTACCCTATTAAGAATTCGTGGTTTAGTAGTTGAATTTCTTCTTTTAAGGGTCTCAAAGTGGAAAAAATTACCCTGGAAAAGTTGTTACGAGGACAGTTGTCTCAAACCTACATTATTCCTTCAACTCCACCTAACCCGTTAATCTCAAGTTCTTCAGGTACAAAAAATTTAAATAACACACCAAATAGTGGTCTACATATAGTACATCAAAAACAGCAATCGAATCGTTTTCCAAATTCTCCAATTACCGCTTTCATACACCACGAGGCAAAAGTTTTCAACAGTCCGAAATTGAAAGAGATGCTTGAGAATCCGGTCAGTCCAAATTTAAGCAAAACTCCCAGTCAAATAAATAAACCTTTAGATTCAAACACTTCCTCATCGTTCGAGAAGAAACTCGAAGAAAATGATACGGTAAACAATGATCAGATATCTTTTCATCCCAAACTGAAACAAAGTGAATCGACATTTTTCAAGAAATATCGATTAGTCGGTGAACCAGAATCAGGACCAACAATTCCACTTCCACAAAAGTCAGACAAATTACGTCAACCAAAATGTAAAGGTATACGGTTACGAGGATGAAGTGTGATTGTTTCAGAAAAACTTTTATAATAAATAACTATGCTTACACAAAATTCATCATTGTTTTTTTTTAATAAATTTCATACCTACGATGAATTTTTTTAATATTGTAGATGCGGAATTAAAGGCTGCAACTGGTGATTCCCCACTGAAAAATAACTCGACTAGCTCTATATTTCTTCATGATACAAGCAGCGAAGATGATTTATTTTCAAAAATGCCATTAACTGAATCCGCGATGACCACACAACACTCATTACTATATGAACTATCTCAGGTATAAGCTTATTTTAACAGTAAAATAGTTAAAGTCTTGTTGTTTTCACTCTCATAACAAGGGATATGAGATAAACAAATAATTTTTGTTTTTGTATTCAATTCTGTATACACAGTTTTTAAATTTTTATTTTATGTAAAAGAGCAGTAAATCATATACTTGGGTATGTAAAGCAAATAATTACAATATTTAAACTATGTACATATTTTTGAATGTATACAAACTACAAATTCACATATTTTAGGTAAGCAAAGAAAATGAAGTTAATAACAATTCGAAAAACATTCTTGATCAAATGCAAGAAGAAAATGATGATTTAAAAAGGCGTTTGGAGGTTTGTACTGAAGAGTTGGAGGAACTTAAAAAAGAACTTGAACTCATCAAACTAAGTGAAACGGAAACTAATAAGGAAAATACTAATTTACGAAATGAAGTCAAATTGCTCATAGAAGAAAAACTTGACTTGAAGTGTTTGAACGAAAATAATTGTTCTTATATATTAGAATTAGAAGAAAAAATTAAAAATATCGTTAAACACGAAGAAATGTTGGCAATTGAAATTAAAGAAATAAAAGAACAGAAAAACATCCTAAATCAAACGATTTTAGATAACGAACACAAGAATAAAAATCTTATTGCGGAACTGGGTAAATTAAAACACGACTTGCAATTAAAAGAATGTGCCACAGAAAATCTTGAACACGAACATCTTAGCTTATTGGACTCATTCGATAATCTTAAAAAAGAATATGACGAACTGAAAATATATTTTGCAGAAAAACTCAATGAAACGTTAAAAGAAAAAGAAAATCACATTGAACTACTTAAAACTGAAATGAAAATTCTGAACAGCAGGTTAAACGAAAATTCAAAAGCTTCTGAAGAAAATCGAAATAGCCTTTTAGAAGAAATTAGCGAATTAAAAATCACAATTGCTACAAAAGAAGAAACTATCTGGGAACTAAAACGTCTTGTTCATAACTTAGCTAAACAATTGGATGATGACAATTTAATAAAAAAACAAAATGCATTTTTTGTGCTTTAAAAATACCCACATTAAAAAATAATAAAATTTACTTAAGATATGCAAACAAGTGGTTTTTTGTTAAGCCATACATTTGATTTAAGTTTTTGCACTTTCTTACCTTTATTTTCTTTCGTTCCTAATGCAATATATTCCGTGATATCCAGTTGTTCTTTAAAACGCCTATAAAAATTGAGAACATCAGGATTGGCATAAACTTGTGAAGATTTCATGTCTAAAACCCTCAAAGTTTCTAAGCTTTGCGCTCGGGAAAGAGCCACATAGGCTTGGCCAGCTTCAAAAACTCTGGACAAAGACATCTCCACACAATCCAAAGTCAAACCTTGAGACTTATGAATAGAAAAGGCCCACGCAAGTTTTAACGGTATCTGTTTTCGAATAATTGTACCTCCGTGTATGGATTTCACCATCCAACGTTCATGTTTTGCTACATAGTCTTTGTTATTACGAAACTTGACAACTGGGAGCCCCTCCCGAAAACCTGCCACAACACCACGAGCCCCATTTACCAAACCGGACGCGATATTTATATTTTTCATAAGCATTACTTGAGCGCCAACTTTCAATACTAATGTTGAAGGTACTGTAGTTTGTTGGTCTAAAATGTAAGACATCGATTTATCACTGTCTTCTGCTTCAAATACTTTAGAGTCACCAGGAAGATTACTTAATTTTGATTGATTGATGCTGTCTGCATCTTGGGTATGAGAACACAATCTTGTTGCTAAAATTCCATTTTGTTCAATGACCTGCTTTGAGGTTGCCAAAAGTTTCTCTGAAATTTCCGAAGTTATGTTCCCCACACGAATATTATTCAGGATGTCGATAAATTTCATATCATTTTGCCTGTGAACCTGAGTTAGCTCATAGCTTATTTGGATACATTTTTTCCACACGGGGGTTTGAAAACAAAAACGCACTTTTGGAATTTTGGAATTTGCATCCTTTTTTACAACAGGAGGAAGTTGAAAAAAATCACCGCAGAGTATAAGCTGGATGCCACCAAAAGGTTTGTCATTTTTTCGAATGTATCGAGCCACTGCTTCTATTTTCTGAAATTTATTGCTTGTAACACATAGGTATTTAAACTACTTTAAACAAAGTAAAATTACTTTATAAAGAATTATCTCAAATACATCATCTTACCTCAAAAAAATTGCCATCAATCATAGAAATCTCGTCAATTATGAGGTGTTTACAACGTCGCCAGACCCTTGCAGCTGCTGGTTTTGAAGCTTTATCATAACAATTTTCTAAAGTTGCTTCTCCAGAACCTATTCCTGCAAATTGATGCAATGTTGTACCCCCAATGTGGCAAGCTGCTACTCCTATACAATAATAACATAATAAGTTATTGCTGAAATTAATTGTGTTCTAATATATAACACTTTGTATTCATAATCTAACAACAATAAAATAACGGTAAATCTGGTATTTTAAACTTAGAATACAAAAATTAAAATAAAATATGTGTATACCTGTAGATGCAGTTGGATAAGTTACATCTGGTGGTAAAGCAGCAATAATTTTCTTCAAGAGAAAACTTTTTCCTGTCCCAGCACTTCCAGTAAAGAAAACATTTCTTCCTGAAAGACAAGCATCCAAGACTTTTTTTTGTTCATCGGTTAATTCTTGATTAGGAAGAGGAGATGGTGCATACAGTTTTTTAGCTGCAGGTGCTTTATGATCATGATTTGTTTCAGATTTTTTTCTTTTCCTGCTTGAAGGTGATGGTGTAGTATCAGTACCTCTAGACAACTTTTCCTTGGCATTGTCTATTTCAGCATTTGTAACAGGACTTATTTCTTCAAATGACCTTGGTTTATTGCTCAATAACTGAGCTCTCAAAGAAAGGTTGTTATTCGAAATGTTTTTTTCTCCAGTCATTTTCACAAATATCGTTTTTAAAAATCCAACTAGTGCCGAAGGGGGAGCATTAGAAAGAAATAATGTACAACGCTCTTCAGGAAATTTAATAGATGCTTTCCCATCATTCATAAATTTATTGTGAACCACTATTCCTTTAACTTCTAGTTTAGTTGAAGCTGTTGACTTGCCTGTTCCAATTTCAATGAACATTTTTCGAAACTCATTACGAATTATTCGTACATGACCACTTTTATATGCAATTTTTCGTCCAGTCGTTCCTTGGGGCGTTTGCCATTCTAAATTAATCGAGCACGAAATCAAATTTTCGTTCGAATTCATACTGCAGTAAATAACTTATTCCGTCACAAAAATGAATAATAAACAACTTCATTAACATATAAGCTTATTAGGAAACTATAAACAAGAATTGATTAACTTCATTCTTACAGAAAATTAAAAAAAGACTTATTTTTACACATCACATCTTTACGATGTGTAATACAGGTACAACATAACCATAGATAAACATAACCATAATTTTTATTGTCAAACGGTAATCAATTTAAAAATTCAAAATGTATAACAAACAATTCAGCGCTGCCATATCGTTTTAAATCTTAAAATTAAGTAGAATCAGAAACAAATACAATAAAAAAAAAACTGGGAGTATGAAAGCAGTGAGTTTAAAAAGTTTTCTAAATGCTCTTTATACTTATTCTAGTAATTCTGAACATTTATAATCACACCAACGGTTAGAGAAAATTATTTTGGTGATTAAACTCGACTCTATCGCATTTTCGCCTATTTCTTTGTAATATGAAAGGAAATGTTTTTAATTTTAAATGTTTCAAGGTATAACTCTATAAATTGCCCTATATTAAGGACAAAACAAAAAAAGACTAATTAGTGGAAACGTAAAAAGTTATCATTAAGCCTTAGATATAAAAAAATAGCAAAAAAAATCTGGTTTGACAATCAAAATAAGTATATTCATCTATA
>NW_020439296.1:76268-81365 GCF_000699045.2 Agrilus planipennis
AATTTATCTTTTGAAATCTAAACATTGTATACATGCAAATGCATATTTTTTATACTGTAAAAATTACCCTATTAAGAATTCGTGGTTTAGTAGTTGAATTTCTTCTTTTAAGGGTCTCAAAGTGGAAAAAATTACCCTGGAAAAGTTGTTACGAGGACAGTTGTCTCAAACCTACATTATTCCTTCAACTCCACCTAACCCGTTAATCTCAAGTTCTTCAGGTACAAAAAATTTAAATAACACACCAAATAGTGGTCTACATATAGTACATCAAAAACAGCAATCGAATCGTTTTCCAAATTCTCCAATTACCGCTTTCATACACCACGAGGCAAAAGTTTTCAACAGTCCGAAATTGAAAGAGATGCTTGAGAATCCGGTCAGTCCAAATTTAAGCAAAACTCCCAGTCAAATAAATAAACCTTTAGATTCAAACACTTCCTCATCGTTCGAGAAGAAACTCGAAGAAAATGATACGGTAAACAATGATCAGATATCTTTTCATCCCAAACTGAAACAAAGTGAATCGACATTTTTCAAGAAATATCGATTAGTCGGTGAACCAGAATCAGGACCAACAATTCCACTTCCACAAAAGTCAGACAAATTACGTCAACCAAAATGTAAAGGTATACGGTTACGAGGATGAAGTGTGATTGTTTCAGAAAAACTTTTATAATAAATAACTATGCTTACACAAAATTCATCATTGTTTTTTTTTAATAAATTTCATACCTACGATGAATTTTTTTAATATTGTAGATGCGGAATTAAAGGCTGCAACTGGTGATTCCCCACTGAAAAATAACTCGACTAGCTCTATATTTCTTCATGATACAAGCAGCGAAGATGATTTATTTTCAAAAATGCCATTAACTGAATCCGCGATGACCACACAACACTCATTACTATATGAACTATCTCAGGTATAAGCTTATTTTAACAGTAAAATAGTTAAAGTCTTGTTGTTTTCACTCTCATAACAAGGGATATGAGATAAACAAATAATTTTTGTTTTTGTATTCAATTCTGTATACACAGTTTTTAAATTTTTATTTTATGTAAAAGAGCAGTAAATCATATACTTGGGTATGTAAAGCAAATAATTACAATATTTAAACTATGTACATATTTTTGAATGTATACAAACTACAAATTCACATATTTTAGGTAAGCAAAGAAAATGAAGTTAATAACAATTCGAAAAACATTCTTGATCAAATGCAAGAAGAAAATGATGATTTAAAAAGGCGTTTGGAGGTTTGTACTGAAGAGTTGGAGGAACTTAAAAAAGAACTTGAACTCATCAAACTAAATGAAACGGAAACTAATAAGGAAAATACTAATTTACGAAATGAAGTCAAATTGCTCATAGAAGAAAAACTTGACTTGAAGTGTTTGAACGAAAATAATTGTTCTTATATATTAGAATTAGAAGAAAAAATTAAAAATATCGTTAAACACGAAGAAATGTTGGCAATTGAAATTAAAGAAATAAAAGAACAGAAAAACATCCTAAATCAAACGATTTTAGATAACGAACACAAGAATAAAAATCTTATTGCGGAACTGGGTAAATTAAAACACGACTTGCAATTAAAAGAATGTGCCACAGAAAATCTTGAACACGAACATCTTAGCTTATTGGACTCATTCGATAATCTTAAAAAAGAATATGACGAACTGAAAATATATTTTGCAGAAAAACTCAATGAAACGTTGAAAGAAAAAGAAAATCACATTGAACTACTTAAAACTGAAATGAAAATTCTGAACAGCAGGTTAAACGAAAATTCAAAAGCTTCTGAAGAAAATCGAAATAGCCTTTTAGAAGAAATTAGCGAATTAAAAATCACAATTGCTACAAAAGAAGAAACTATCTGGGAACTAAAACGTCTTGTTCATAACTTAGCTAAACAATTGGATGATGACAATTTAATAAAAAAACAAACTGAAGAAATACAGTCTCAAAAAATATGTGAATGTAACACATTGATTGAAAAGAAAGAAGTAGTTATAAAACGCTTAGAAAAGGACATTGAATCGTTGAATACCCAAATAAAGAAATTTGAAAGCGTTAAAGTAAATGATCAATTAATAGAGCAACTTCAAAAGGAATTGGAACACACGAAAAAAATACAATCAGAATTAGAGAAGCAAATAACACAGAGTCATACCCAGACTTTTAAGTTAAGCAATCAGTTTCAAGAAAAACATTGTGAAAAATAGGTAATTTTTGTGGACTGATGGTACCAATTTCAATTAGAAAAAGCTTCTTTTCAATTCAATACAAAGTAATTTATATTATACCTGTAAGCACTTTAATACACCTGTCCTGTGGAGCATATGGACGAATATCCCAAATCCTTAAACTATTATCCATTGAATTTGTAAGTAAGTATGAACCATCTGGGCTAAGAGATACACCAGTGATAGTATCAGTATGACCCCTCATTGTGTATAAAATTTCATTTTTTCTTACATCCCACACTTTTACTTCGTTATCTATACTGCCACTGAATATTTGTTCAGCTGTATCATTAAATGTAACAGCAGTTACCTAATATAATAAAACATTTTAAAGAGCTACATATTTAAAATAACATTATGCTTACAGGTTGAGACGCATTTAGGGAATTGACAAAATTCTTTTTTCGAGTATCCCACAACTTAATTGTGGCATCATCACTTCCAGAAACTAATGTCTGTGGACCCCTTCGCACACCTTAAAAATTCAATAAATAAGGAAGTTACTTTTTACATTCTAATATGTATATGTCTATAAATTTACCTTGAACTGTATTTACAAAAGTAGTATGACCTTTATATTTCTTAATCCTTTGACCACTACAAATATCCCACAACCCCAAGGTGTAATCAGTACTTGCAGTAAAAATGTGTGAGCCATCGGGAGTAAAATGAAGTTCCATTACTGCTCCTGTATGTCCAGTTAAGACTGAAATATTCTCACATTCTCCATACACATTCCACAAAACTAAAACAATAATTGTAATAAAGGGAGAAGTTAATTTCTTACAACATAATTCGTACAAATTTTTCTATCAAAACCGGAGGAAGCTAAGTATTGTCCTTCAGGATGAAATTCTACAGTAAATATTTCCCCTTCATGTCCTTCTAAGAGCATAATTGGCGAAAAAAGATTCGAAGTTCTTGTTGTTGTCTAAAATAGTAATAAGTTATTGTAATAAATAATAGAGGAAAATAATTTACTTTAAGTTTAACTTACAACTTCTACAACAGCTTTGTTTTTGTTACTAGTTGTAGCAACTTCATTTCTGGTTTTCTTCACTACAGGAACTAAAGCAGATTCATCTGCTTTACGTTTGCTTTTTACAACCATTTTCAGTTAACTTCTACTTATTGTTATTAACAAATCGCTGCTTATTGCAAAACATTTACAAAACGAAAATCTAAGGGGTTAGGGTCGTTAGGGTTATTAGTTATTATCTATTATCTATGGTTATTACCCAGCTATAGTTAAAGATAGGAGTTATCAGGTAGTATCCATAGATAATGTTGCTCGCATTTCAAATAATGATAAATGTGTCTCTATTGCCACTCTTAACGACAGAAATAAATTATAATTGGTATTCACTTCTTACAAAACATTAAAAAAAAAATATATAATATAAAAAAATAGGTTTTCATGGTCGAAATCCATAGTAGGATTAAGATTTGGACTGATGGGAAGTAGTTGAAATTTCGAAGTGAAGAGTTGGGTCCTAAGCAATACTCTTTTCTTTTATAAGAAGTGAAAAAAGAAAATTTCAAGAATTCCTATAAAACCATAGAACAATAATTTATTTATACTATTATTTTTTTTTTGGCAACAATGTAAAATATAGCACGTGAATTAAACTGCGCGTGCGTTTGTCAACTTCGAATAGTTTACATCATTTGAACAGCGGTGAGTTTGTTGAATATCGAGAATTTCTGTAAATATACATAGAAATATTTGTAGGTGTTTACTGTTTTGCACATGGTATACTTTGTAACTTAAAATTATTAGTTATTTATTTTCAAAATTCACAAATGGCAAACGACAGTGGTGATAGTAAGTGTCCTACAGGCACAGAAGCGGGAGATTCCCCAGGAGAAGGTATAAACAATAGTTGTAATTAAAGATGACATTAATATGTTTATTTGGATAATGTTGTATTTGTAGAAGGGCAGCTTTGTAGTGTCGCACTAAAGGATATTTTTTTGTCTTGTGATAAACAAAATGTTGGTTCAGCACATGCACAAAGCTTGATAGAATTTGTGACACCTTTCTTATCAAATAATACGTAAGAACTTCTTACATTTTTTTCTTTTTTTAGCTTGTTAGTGTTTTTTTATGTTAATAGTGTTATTTACTTAGTATATTATAATAGCATATTCATACATGTTGGTAGTGGTAATGAAAATAATAAGCAACTTGATTAACATAGTTAACTTTAGTAAATTTTGTAGGATGGAATTGATGTGTTTAAAGAACTGTTTAGATCCTAACAATGATAATCCATTAATAACAGAGGAACAGTTTTTTCATAAGATGCAGGTATGGATATCAAAAATAAAAACCATGAGCATTAGTCCTGAGAAAAAAGGGTTAGTATTATTTATTGGTAATTACTTTTGATTGGATTTACTCATAAATTATGTTCTCAGGAACCTTGAGGCTGTTTCATTTCATCAGTTTTCATCAACTGAAAATGGACCATGCAGTCAATTTCTTAAAAGCAATGCTGAATCTGGTCTGTTAAATTTGTCTGGTGCATCATCTACTAGTCTGGGGAATGGTAAAAATAAATAAGATATATGATTTATTTGTTGTGTTGTTGGTAAAACACACTTTCTACACAAATTGGTTCTTAAAGACAGATCTTAAACTTTTTATGCTATCCAAAACATATTAAATTTTTGTTAAAATCAATGCAGTTAAACCCAGAGAAAAAAATATTTATTTTTTTAAGCCAGTTCACTGGTTTATGTTATTACCTAATTATTATAAAAGTATACAGTAAGAGTCAAATTCTGCTGTGAAAAAAATCACAGTAATTGTATTCCTATCCTTATAACATTTTACAAATTATG
>NW_020439296.1:84961-97736 GCF_000699045.2 Agrilus planipennis
TTTATCTTTTGAAATCTAAACATTGTATACATGCAAATGCATATTTTTTATACTGTAAAAATTACCCTATTAAGAATTCGTGGTTTAGTAGTTGAATTTCTTCTTTTAAGGGTCTCAAAGTGGAAAAAATTACCCTGGAAAAGTTGTTACGAGGACAGTTGTCTCAAACCTACATTATTCCTTCAACTCCACCTAACCCGTTAATCTCAAGTTCTTCAGGTACAAAAAATTTAAATAACACACCAAATAGTGGTCTACATATAGTACATCAAAAACAGCAATCGAATCGTTTTCCAAATTCTCCAATTACCGCTTTCATACACCACGAGGCAAAAGTTTTCAACAGTCCGAAATTGAAAGAGATGCTTGAGAATCCGGTCAGTCCAAATTTAAGCAAAACTCCCAGTCAAATAAATAAACCTTTAGATTCAAACACTTCCTCATCGTTCGAGAAGAAACTCGAAGAAAATGATACGGTAAACAATGATCAGATATCTTTTCATCCCAAACTGAAACAAAGTGAATCGACATTTTTCAAGAAATATCGATTAGTCGGTGAACCAGAATCAGGACCAACAATTCCACTTCCACAAAAGTCAGACAAATTACGTCAACCAAAATGTAAAGGTATACGGTTACGAGGATGAAGTGTGATTGTTTCAGAAAAACTTTTATAATAAATAACTATGCTTACACAAAATTCATCATTGTTTTTTTTTTAATAAATTTCATACCTACGATGAATTTTTTTAATATTGTAGATGCGGAATTAAAGGCTGCAACTGGTGATTCCCCACTGAAAAATAACTCGACTAGCTCTATATTTCTTCATGATACAAGCAGCGAAGATGATTTATTTTCAAAAATGCCATTAACTGAATCCGCGATGACCACACAACACTCATTACTATATGAACTATCTCAGGTATAAGCTTATTTTAACAGTAAAATAGTTAAAGTCTTGTTGTTTTCACTCTCATAACAAGGGATATGAGATAAACAAATAATTTTTGTTTTTGTATTCAATTCTGTATACACAGTTTTTAAATTTTTATTTTATGTAAAAGAGCAGTAAATCATATACTTGGGTATGTAAAGCAAATAATTACAATATTTAAACTATGTACATATTTTTGAATGTATACAAACTACAAATTCACATATTTTAGGTAAGCAAAGAAAATGAAGTTAATAACAATTCGAAAAACATTCTTGATCAAATGCAAGAAGAAAATGATGATTTAAAAAGGCGTTTGGAGGTTTGTACTGAAGAGTTGGAGGAACTTAAAAAAGAACTTGAACTCATCAAACTAAATGAAACGGAAACTAATAAGGAAAATACTAATTTACGAAATGAAGTCAAATTGCTCATAGAAGAAAAACTTGACTTGAAGTGTTTGAACGAAAATAATTGTTCTTATATATTAGAATTAGAAGAAAAAATTAAAAATATCGTTAAACACGAAGAAATGTTGGCAATTGAAATTAAAGAAATAAAAGAACAGAAAAACATCCTAAATCAAACGATTTTAGATAACGAACACAAGAATAAAAATCTTATTGCGGAACTGGGTAAATTAAAACACGACTTGCAATTAAAAGAATGTGCCACAGAAAATCTTGAACACGAACATCTTAGCTTATTGGACTCATTCGATAATCTTAAAAAAGAATATGACGAACTGAAAATATATTTTGCAGAAAAACTCAATGAAACGTTGAAAGAAAAAGAAAATCACATTGAACTACTTAAAACTGAAATGAAAATTCTGAACAGCAGGTTAAACGAAAATTCAAAAGCTTCTGAAGAAAATCGAAATAGCCTTTTAGAAGAAATTAGCGAATTAAAAATCACAATTGCTACAAAAGAAGAAACTATCTGGGAACTAAAACGTCTTGTTCATAACTTAGCTAAACAATTGGATGATGACAATTTAATAAAAAAACAAACTGAAGAAATACAGTCTCAAAAAATATGTGAATGTAACACATTGATTGAAAAGAAAGAAGTAGTTATAAAACGCTTAGAAAAGGACATTGAATCGTTGAATACCCAAATAAAGAAATTTGAAAGCGTTAAAGTAAATGATCAATTAATAGAGCAACTTCAAAAGGAATTGGAACACACGAAAAAAATACAATCAGAATTAGAGAAGCAAATAACACAGAGTCATACAAATGAAAAGATTTTAAAAACAGAAATTAACAAATTAAAGAAATTTTTAGAGGACAACGAAAAATCTATCACATATTTGACAACCTTCAGTAGTCATTTAAATCAACAGATTTCTATCAAAGAAGATATTGAAATGATGCTTCGCCGTGAAGTGAATAAACTCGACCAAATACTTAATGAAAAAGAAGAGACCATAAAGCACCTTGAGAATGAAATTTTCCAAACACAACAATCACTTGCAGTAAAAGACGCCCTTATAGTTCAACTTAAAATTTATAATAGCAAAACAACTGCAGTATAGGAAGATACTATTTTACTGATTTTTTTCAATTAATTGCACGGTAAAATAAATTTTGTCGTTCGATCTTTCTGAAAGAGAGAATTAAAACTTGTTTTTATGACTCCCTCTCAACAGTATAATGTCTGCACGCTCGGAGAAGAGCGGGAGGGTTGTTTGCGTAATTTATGAACAATTGTATATTACTTATTGAGCGTTAGTATAAAATAAAAATTAAAATGTAAACATGAAAAAGATTTATTATAAAGTCTGTCGAAAGTGGTTCGGGATCTTTTTCAACTTTTTGTTTTTTTGTTCCAGTACTTTACCAATTATTATCAGCTAATATAAAATAAGAAACTCAAAATAATCAACCAAACAGAACGGATTTTTCTTGATGAAAGCTAAAAATAAGCAAATCGGGCTAAACTGTAATACAGAAAATAAATTCGTATTCTGATTGGGTGACTTGAATTTTCACTAATTAAAAATCACATAATTTATCTTTTGAAATCTAAACATTGTATACATGCAAATGCATATTTTTTATACTGTAAAAATTACCCTATTAAGAATTCGTGGTTTAGTAGTTGAATTTCTTCTTTTAAGGGTCTCAAAGTGGAAAAAATTACCCTGGAAAAGTTGTTACGAGGACAGTTGTCTCAAACCTACATTATTCCTTCAACTCCACCTAACCCGTTAATCTCAAGTTCTTCAGGTACAAAAAATTTAAATAACACACCAAATAGTGGTCTACATATAGTACATCAAAAACAGCAATCGAATCGTTTTCCAAATTCTCCAATTACCGCTTTCATACACCACGAGGCAAAAGTTTTCAACAGTCCGAAATTGAAAGAGATGCTTGAGAATCCGGTCAGTCCAAATTTAAGCAAAACTCCCAGTCAAATAAATAANGTATACTTTTTTAATTATCTGGTGAAGATAATAACTAAATAGTAGGTACTTAAAAATGTTTGTTTCAATTGTAGACAAAAGGACAGTAGTGGAATAAATACTGTATTTAACTAGAAAAAAGTCCAACCCAACTTTTGTTTTAATATATAATAGAATAATTTTATTAATGTATAACGCCATATTTTCAGATAAACCAAAATGTTTCTGAGATAATACCAAGTTTAAAAACTGCTTTGCCAATGTTAAGCGTATGTCGTGATAAGTAAGTTACTACCATAATAAAAATAACGAAATTCAAATCATCACTTATAATTTTCTTCTCATTCCCTCTAGATCACCAGCCGAAAAGTTGAAGGCGAGAGAAAAGTTCGAAACACTCGTACTGGCCCTCACTGTTGATGCATCAACAATTATTGACAGGGTGGAAAGACAGAAAGGTCGACTGTTGGCAATGGAAGACTCTATAGCCACCGAGGTCGCGAAACTGTTGGACCTTTTAGATGAGGTGAAAGGTCAAAATCAGGACCCGTTTGTGGCGAATCGCATCATTGTGTGTATCGAACAGGTCAGCGTTGTGATGAACGTAGCATCAAAAACGGTAATGACGGCCATGAAGACTGGATCGTTACAACAGGAACAGAACTTTATACATTCTATGTGTACATTAATAAACTACGTTTCGGACGTTCAACGAGATCTCGACAGTGTTACAAGTCAGCTCAGTGGCTTAAGTAAAAGGTAAATTACTTTTATTTGCTACATAAAATTGCTAGAAATTTTTGGAGAACGTTCTAAAAAAAAACAATAATAAAATGAACAGAAATTTATCTCCTTGTTTTTTAGTGTGTATACATTGACTGTTTGTGACTTATTCAATTAATTACTCCTACAATTTTAAAAAGTATTGGAACATTTACTGCGGCTATTTTTTAAGATCATAACTTCTTCTTCATATTATTCAAGTAATTAATACAAATACATAATTTTAGCTCAAAATCTCAATCATGCAATTTGTTTGAAATTCCGGATATTCTCTTATTTGAAGATAGAAACAAAGATTATAACGGTACCGGATACGTTAAGACCACTGCCCTCGATGAAGGGTATGCTTTTAATCCCATTAAAAGTTAAAACGTTTTAAAAACCCACATACTTCATTAATATTTAAAAACAAATTAAAAAAGGATAAATTTTTAATGGGAAATAATTAATTTCATGTTAAATTTCAGACAATCGCCTTATGGAAGATTTCTAATTGAAAGATGTTACAGAATGTTCAAGTCGAGTGCCTTTTGCATATTTTATCAACTGTGTGCCGCAACTATTTTTATCTATGTAATAACACTGATAGTGGTGACATGCCTTGGAGATGAAGATCTCTGCTCTCCCTTTATTAATGTTAATTATGGACACGGACCACGCCCAGTTTAATTTTCTTTTCTTTTTACAATTTATTTTCTTTGTTTTAAATAAGCCAAAAAGCGTAGTTACCTTCTTTTGATACTATTATAGAAATATAAAGGTATATTTTCGTATTGATTACTTTTGTTATTTTGTTATAAAATAAATTTGTACATACACATTACTTGTTTTATTTTTTTTTCCAATTAAGATAAACTATATTTGCAATTTGAAAAGGAAGTTATGCGTGTTATACAATTAAATGAAATTATAACTGATAATGTGACCAATTGTTTTTTTTTTTTTTTCGGTTCACACTATCGGGTGTATACTACTGTATATATTTATGGAAAAACAACAGGAATGTAACGTGAACGTGATTTATTTAGATCACAAGTGTTTTTTAATAAGTATAATACAAATTTACAGTTTCACATTATTACAGCACTTCATCAAAAGGGAGAGAATGAAGGAGAGTACGAGAAGAAAATTGTTTTCGTAGTAATAAATATTACATGCTTTTTGTATTCGTGCATATGAAAAATAGTATACAACGTTCCCACACCATCGGTTTCACGTCCAGAAAAATGATATTCCAACAGACAGTGTTTTTAAAATTATATAAAAATAACCAAAAATAAATGCAATTGTCACAGTTACCTACAACTATAAAAAAAATAATAATGGCGCACGTTAACAACTGAAATATAAACTCTCATTATCGGTTTACTTTCGTTTGCGGCAAATACAAGAAAAACATACAAAATATAGATAGATCTTTCTCTTAGATGAGGGAAAACAACAAAAACAATAGTAGCAGCGATAACAACACTGGTAGTAGTAGTTGTAACAGCAGAAAAGTATAACGACCGTCCACTGACTCGTTTATGCACTAACTATGCATCCAAATCGTTGATGAAAAGCACTTCCCTATTTTTTAGTCCAGCCTCTTCCAACGTTTGGATTATTTCAGAAGAATCTGAAGGTCTGCACTTTAGAACGCGCTTAGGGAAGTTCGTTGTTATCTCAAATGTGTCCGGTGAATTCGGATGACAAAATACGAAATAAAATACCGCCTAAAATGATTTCATGAACTAATAAAAGCAAAACATAAACTTCTATTAATAAACAGGGTGTTCTTATCATTGTAATGTTATGTAAACCGATTGTAAAGGTCTCCTCTGTATAATTAAAATTATGGTCTAATAAGTCATTAAAACAGTTCATAATAATGATGCCTGCATTACTAGCAAAAGAAAATTGAGGAAATTATGATTTTTTTAAAACATCAACTGCTTATTATGAAACAATTAATTTAACTTTTTTAAATTTTGGATTGATTCAAGTTGCTTTGTGACCTTAACGGTAAATAAAACAACACTAAAAAGTAACAATAAACAAAATAAAGTGTTGGTTAATTTACTTCTTTTAAATTATTTTCGATCAAATATATTTATGAAATAATTGTACCTACACCCAATTTTGTTTTTACCCAAAAAATGTATTTCCCAAGAGAAAAAAAAACATTTAAAATAATACATTGCATGTTTCGAAAAAAAAAAGAATGGTTTCAGACTTTTGAAAATCCACAAACTAATATTCGTATTATAATGCCTTAATATGCGATTCCCATTCAATGATTTAATTCAAAAGATCTTTGTACTTTTAGTCCCATGAAAAAAATTCACGAAAATAAACATATATTTTATTAGGGAGCTGTGCTACTAGTCTTCTCGTACTATTTTTTAATGAATATAGAATGCCTACATGTACCTGTATACCTACGCAAACACTACTTCTGAATTGCTAAAGTGTAATTAATATAAATAAGTTTTAAATTGACTTCCTAGTAAGGGGCCATCCATAAGCCACGTACCGCGTTTTCTATATGTCCCTCCTCTGTCTTAAATATTTTATTTACGTAACTTTTAATCCAAAAAAATAGAGAAGCTAGAGCGCTAGACGTTCTGACTGCGGTATTTTCAATACAAATATAAAAAAATATCTATCAGCGTTATGTGACACCAGATCGCACCGACCCTTCCACTCCTAACAGCACATAAGTAAATGTGTTTTTTACCCGGTATGGTATAAAAATAATTTTCTAATTCTCGTAAAAACAGCTAGTGTAAAAACAGAATTGGGTACATTTGTAACTTCAAATTTTACGATGAAAACTTTTTGAATGGATATAATTTAGTTGTATTTCATTTACCATTTAGTACTATGTTTAAATCAATAATAAGTACATAATAAAAATGAAGACAAAAAAGTGTCACTTACTTCTAAGGAATGTGTTTTCAAAAATCGTCTATCCAGTCGGGTCCCACAAGGAAGTTTAATAACAATATGAATCGCGTCCGGATGACTTATATCAGGTTCGCTAGGCACATTTACTACAGAATCAATTTTTAATCGAGCAATTTCTTCACGTCGACGCTCCTCTGCCAAAATTTCCTATGGGATTAAAAAAAGCAATGATAAAAATACAATGGCATATGGTTGTTACAACAATATTAATTACAATAACATTGGTTTTTAATAGTTCTGCAAGTTTACCAATCTCGTCAACACTAAAAATCTAGGTTTGCCTCTGCTTCTCTTAACTCCTGCTTCTGCTTTTAATATGTCTCTAACTAACCCTTCATGTGTGTCCTCTATTCTCCTACTCTTTCTAATACCTAATATTATTCGCCGTGTAAATATTTTTGAATTTCTAGTGACTCCTTTTTGTTAAAGGCGATTCTACCCTGCGCTATCCTTTATCTTAATAAAAACTGTACAAGCATGTATTTGTAATAGCTAAGATTTGGGAATAACACTACAATTATAAATTTAAATATACTTACTTCTTGGAGACGTCTCCTTTCTGCTTCAGCAGCCTCTCGCTCTTCTTGCCTTCTCCTTTCTTTTTCTTGATCAGCTCTTAATGATTCTAAAAAGGCTTCATCTTGATGTTGACGTAGGGAACGATTTAAGCTGGTCTCCATCCTGAAAAATCGATTTCAAAAATTTTTAATTTAAATATGAATATTTAAAATATGCAAATTATTTGCAAAATTCCATTCATTGACCTTTGGGCTCTGGCTCGCACAAGATTGACCTCATTTTCAGCAACAACCATATGTAGTCTTTCAATAAGAGTTGGTCCATCACAGTAGCCTTCCATGCGGCTCACAATCATCATTTTGTTATCTTTCAATACCACCACTGATAAGAATGGATAATGTTTAGGATGAAAGATTTGGCAGACTTTATAACCTTCATTCGATTTTGTCGAACAGGCCCAAAAAAAGAAGTTATTTATATAACTTATAACTTCTTCATTTGCTAAGGTGTTCCTAAAAAAATTGTAGATCGTAGAATTTTGTGTTTTACTTGCAGTTCTATTATTTTCTTAAAACTTACCTACAAAACATATTTGTGTCAACAGCATCTTCATTATGTAGATATATAAGAAGAAATTTCAACTCTCTTTTGGCATCATTTAAAACTTGTGCATAAGTTCCTTGATAAAAAACTGGATGCCTTTCTGAATATTTTTCATTGTATGCCCTAATAAAATCTTGTACTTCTTGCAATGGATCTGTTATATCTATAAGAAAAAAATAGTAATCACTTACAACTGCATTATATAAAAACATATATTTTAAAACAAATCTAATTATAACACAACTCACAGCCTCTTTCATCTGGACGTAATATTCTTCTTCCCATTTGTAAAAATGCAACTATAGTATTATAACACACAGTCCAAAAGAAATTCAATATGCTTCTAATAAAACCTCTGAGTCCGCTAGCCGATCCGTCCGAGGGGGGCGAATAAAATATATGTTGCCCTATATGATCACTAACTACAGCTGGAGGCCTTGCTTCAGAAGCATAAACTGAAGGTCTGCCTTCCCTTATGTTCAGTTGTTCTTGTATGGCCACTTCCACATTCCACTGATGTCTTTGGAGAACTTCTCTACACACGGACACATCATCTATTCCACTCAACTCTTGAAATTGTGCTATTTTATCTATTTGTTCTCCTGTTAATCCAAGACCTGCATTGTCACCTGGGTAGTCCATGATGGAGTTCCGTATTGCTTTTTATGAAAGGCTAGCTAAACAAACTGATTACGTTGTCAGAAGAAATAAACATTTACAGATGTACATTAAAGCTATTTTATATATTTCCTTAGTTTAAAAATTATACGGTACATTTTGTACATGAGACATTTAGAATAAACGTCATTGCAAATATCGGCTTGAAGTTGTTCCCTTTCCATTTTTTTGACCTTCATTGTCGCAATTCAAGTCAATTTTGTTGGAATACTTTTCTACTACCCTATGAGGTCTAAACTTCAATAATTTTAATTAATTAGAATAACCCAAACAAATAATACTTAATTTAACTAAATAATTACAGCTAATTAAGATTTGTGATTTGATTTGATACCATTATTAAATAATTAAATACCTTAAAAAATAATTGTGGCAATTTGAATAAATTCATTTTTGATAAAGGAACATGAGTTAAAAATGGAGTAATTCTTTCAATGCGTACTATCATTAACATAATCACTAATATGTAATTTTGCAAGATATATTATATTGGTACTTCGTAAAAAGTTTGGTTGTTTTGGTAGAGGCGTACAATTTGGTCGAGTTTTTTTAAAAATTGTCCTGGTATATACAACTTCGTATTCAGTCGCTTTCACGAACATTCACGAACCGTAACCATGAAGTGTTGTTCCGATTTCATCGTTTCGTGTTTATCACTTTGTACAGTTCGCTGAGATGACGGTTAACTTGTCAAAATGTTAAATAAGATTTTTTAAATAGTACTTTCTAGCAAATATAATACGTATATAAGTTAAGATTATTTATTATAAATTATTGTGCTAGTGTGTATTCGTGTTTAACTTGTAAGTGTTTGTGCTACCATAATTTCGGAAATGGCACTCCCGCTTAGGAAAACATTTTCAAGGTTGCGGCTAAATTTTGGTGGAATATGCCTAATTTTGTATTTCATAGGACAGGTAAGCTATAAAATTTAGAATAATGTGAGGTACATGTATGAAATAATTTCTCACATATCTACATGTGACGTCTATAATTTTCTCCTTTCAATTCTGTCAAGTGTCCTGATCTAATCTAATAAATAATTAAAAATTACACCTGTTTTAAAGTAGGCCCGTTTATTTGGTTATTTTATTACATGTGGGTTAACATTTTCTTATATATTATGGCACAAAATATAGATGTACAAATGTGTTGATAGAGAAAGTTGTATGTAATTACTCTTGCCTGAAAGTACCCATGTACACCTTTAATAAATAATTGCATGTATTATAGAGTATACAGTAAGTGTATTTTCTATATAATNATGATGCTTCGCCGTGAAGTGAATAAACTCGACCAAATACTTAATGAAAAAGAAGAGACCATAAAGCACCTTGAGAATGAAATTTTCCAAACACAACAATCACTTGCAGTAAAAGACGCCCTTATAGTTCAACTTAAAATTTATAATAGCAAAACAACTGCAGAATTGGAAGATACTATTAAGGAAAAAGATAAAAACTTTGAAGATTTCGAAAAAAAAGTTCAACATTTTAATAAACTAAATGAAGAAAAAGACATACAATTAAATGCCCTTAATGCTCAAATTGAAGAGTTTCAAACGTCAGTTGAAAAGAAAGACCAGTCTTTATGTGAACTAAGCGATTATAATGCACATTTAGAAGAAACTATTTTGTTAGAGAAGAAGAAAGAAACAGAGTTGGAGGAAAACATCGGCGATCTTATAAAAGTCGTGAAGAACAAAGATGATATAGTACAAGACTTTCAGCACCTTGTTAGTGATCTTCAAACCAAATTACAAGACGCAAATAATAGCTTTGAAGAATCTGAAAAGGTACATGAAAAAGATATTTTGCAATTAAGAACTGATATAGAAAAGAGAGAAAATGCCATCAAAGACCTTGAATTGTTAATCGAAAACTTGCAATATCAGTTAGGTGAACTAACCGACACCAAAAGTAAATTTGAAGAACAACAACTGTCGTTACGTCAACTAGAAATGTTGAACCAACAGTTAAACGAAAAGATTGTATTAGAAGGAGCGAAATTTGATAGATTGCAGGATGAGTTTGATCAGCTCAGAGCAGATATATACGCTAGGGAAGAAAATGAAAAAAAATTCAAACGCGATATTGATTTTTTGAAATCTGAACTAGAACAAAAAGAAGAATTAATTCAAAAGTTTGAAGATAACGACCAAAATTTGACGAGCAAACTGGAATTAACAAGAAAAGTATTACACGAAAAAGAAGATTACATACAACAACTAAATACTTTAAATAGTGGTTTAATGGAAAGAATTACTCTTATAAATAATTCTATGAATAATCTTGAAGATTACAATAAGGAACTGAATATACACCTTACTGAAAAGGAAGGTACAATAAATAGTCTTAAATGTTCAGTTGATGCTCTCAATATTCAAATAGAGACCATGAAGTCTCAATTGTACACAAACAATGTGACGTCTGAAACACAAATTAAATCATTACAAGAGGAGGTGAAGAATAGAGAAAAAACAACAGAAAAATTAAGAAACGAACTTTCTTCTAAAATCAAGTTCCTGAAAGATGAATCTGATAGTTTAAACAGCGTGCTTAAGTTGCAAAAGACGTCGCTGGAGAATTACGAAGTACAGGTGTGTGAAATGAGTAAATCCATAGAAACAAAAAATGCTCATCTGGAGTCTCTATCCCACGATTTGAGTCAGTTGAAACAATCGTCGAAAGAAAAAGATGTTACATTCGCATATCTGCAGAAAGATTTCAAAGAACTCGAAAATCGTTATCAGCAAAAAATCACTGAAGTAGAAGAACTTACAACGTTACTCATATTAAAAGAAAAAAATATTGAAAAATTAAAAGAGAAAAATCATCAGCTTCACATTTCACTTAAGGAAAATGAACAGATCGTTAATCGATTGGAATCTGAAACAGCACGTCTTAATGAACAATTAACGGCTTTGTCTAAAATTCGCGGCGATACTCAAGAACATAAATCTCCGAAATCAGGAAGATGTTCCTACGACCGTCTTAAAATTAAAATTGAAAAATTACAAGAGAAAAATGAATGTCTCGAAAAACAGCTAGAAGAAGAAAAGAAACATAGTAAAAATGTGCTTGATGAAAATTCAGAACTTTCCAAAGAAATTTGCAAGTTAAATGAAACAAATGTCGACCTAAAGAAAGAGCTGGAACAGCTTAATAACAAAAATAAGAACGACGCAAGGGAGAGTACTGATAGTCTTTCTGGTGACGTAACTAATTTATGTTTGACTTCGCAACATCAACGAACTATAAACATTGCAAGTAATGAGGAAAATGAAGTAAGTATACTTTTTTAATTATCTGGTGAAGATAATAACTAAATAGTAGGTACTTAAAAATGTTTGTTTCAATTGTAGACAAAAGGACAGTAGTGGAATAAATACTGTATTTAACTAGAAAAAAGTCCAACCCAACTTTTGTTTTAATATATAATAGAATAATTTTATTAATGTATAACGCCATATTTTCAGATAAACCAAAATGTTTCTGAGATAATACCAAGTTTAAAAACTGCTTTGCCAATGTTAAGCGTATGTCGTGATAAGTAAGTTACTACCATAATAAAAATAACGAAATTCAAATCATCACTTATAATTTTCTTCTCATTCCCTCTAGATCACCAGCCGAAAAGTTGAAGGCGAGAGAAAAGTTCGAAACACTCGTACTGGCCCTCACTGTTGATGCATCAACAATTATTGACAGGGTGGAAAGACAGAAAGGTCGACTGTTGGCAATGGAAGACTCTATAGCCACCGAGGTCGCGAAACTGTTGGACCTTTTAGATGAGGTGAAAGGTCAAAATCAGGACCCGTTTGTGGCGAATCGCATCATTGTGTGTATCGAACAGGTCAGCGTTGTGATGAACGTAGCCTGCTAGTGAAGAAC
>NW_020439296.1:103218-110199 GCF_000699045.2 Agrilus planipennis
TGATGTTGGTGTAGAGGCGTACAATTTGGTCGAGTTTTTTTAAAAATTGTCCTGGTATATACAACTTCGTATTCAGTCGCTTTCACGAACATTCACGAACCGTAACCATGAAGTGTTGTTCCGATTTCATCGTTTCGTGTTTATCACTTTGTACAGTTCGCTGAGATGACGGTTAACTTGTCAAAATGTTAAATAAGATTTTTTAAATAGTACTTTCTAGCAAATATAATACGTATATAAGTTAAGATTATTTATTATAAATTATTGTGCTAGTGTGTATTCGTGTTTAACTTGTAAGTGTTTGTGCTACCATAATTTCGGAAATGGCACTCCCGCTTAGGAAAACATTTTCAAGGTTGCGGCTAAATTTTGGTGGAATATGCCTAATTTTGTATTTCATAGGACAGGTAAGCTATAAAATTTAGAATAATGTGAGGTACATGTATGAAATAATTTCTCACATATCTACATGTGACGTCTATAATTTTCTCCTTTCAATTCTGTCAAGTGTCCTGATCTAATCTAATAAATAATTAAAAATTACACCTGTTTTAAAGTAGGCCCGTTTATTTGGTTATTTTATTACATGTGGGTTAACATTTTCTTATATATTATGGCACAAAATATAGATGTACAAATGTGTTGATAGAGAAAGTTGTATGTAATTACTCTTGCCTGAAAGTACCCATGTACACCTTTAATAAATAATTGCATGTATTATAGAGTATACAGTAAGTGTATTTTCTATATAATAGTCAGTAATTGTTAATTACAGTTTTGCGGTATATATGTCTCATTACAATTAACAAATCACAAAAGTAAAGACATGAGTCATTTCTAGTGGTAATAGATATAGATATCACAGCTCGCAGGTACAGGAGTACAGTCCTAGGTAGAAAATGATGTTTGGAATTTGTAATTGTAAGATCATTCTAATAAACTTATTAATGGCTTAAAAGTAAACTTTAATAGGCAAATCAGTTATAATGCGGGTACATTGTTAGGTACCCGTATGAATGTCTTAATCTTAATTTTTATTCTTATTATGAAATGGTTTACAATAACAACAATTTCATGTGTTAAATAAACTGTTATATCTAAGTACTGATTTTATTGAAAAAAGGAAAATTAGTACAAAAACCTTAAGCCATCCAATTTGTGTATTTTCGTTTGTGCAACATACAAAAAAAATATATAATTTCCATGTTCGGTAAATTTTTTTGTCCTGCCTGTAGTAACCACAGTAACTAAAAAATAAAAAAGCGTTGCACTGCTGAATAAAATTAAAATGAAACAGCTTGTGTATGCGTGTCGTAACATAACCAGAATATTATAAAATTTATGAGTTAAAATAAAAATTTTAAAATACCTAACTTGAAATAAGATGTAATTTAAAACATTTCGTATTTTCGTAGATTAAATAAAATTTCTTATAGAATGGTTAATTTAGTCTTCATAAATTAATTACTGTGCTACAGTGCTCTCTTATTCGTTATTTCTGCGATAGATCTAGTATTAGTGTTCTCAAGAACTATAATAATCATGTAAGATTCGTTTGCAATATAACATGCAATGTATAACAATTACCCAGTTTATGCATGTGTTTAATGTTTTTGTTGAATGTTCTCGAAAATTGTGTCTTTACTTAGGGCTAGGCTAGGATGGATGAAAAATGTTTTAATAAATTGTTTCGGCCAAGAAGCCGTTATGTATATGGCCAAAAAAGTAGGCTCATTGCAGCCAAATTGTAAGTTAAATCGAAAAATTTTTCAAACAATACTTGCTCCCTATTTTAATGCAAGATCGTCTGTATTATCTACATTTGATTAACTATACAAACTGTTAGAAAATAAGGAAAAGAAAGTTTCATTTAAATGGCAGCCATCTGAAATATTGATCCAATGGAAAATAGTTACCGAAAAAAGTTGTTCCATTCAAGTAATTCGACTAATAACCCCATATTTTGGCATTCTGAACAACTTTTTTCAATTGGAGCCATATTTCATTTAGTTGCTATTTAAAGGAAGCTTTATTTTTTCTATTTTTGAACACTGTATAGGAAATCAAATTTGGATTATACAATTGATCTTGTATTAAAATAGAGAACAAGTTTTATTTGAAAAATTTAAACTTACAGTTTGGCCGTAATGAACATATTGCGTACTTTTTGAGCCACCCTGTATGTAAGCCAATACAATATTTCTTCTCATGATAGTAGCTTTTCAGTTGAAACCATTGTGGAATTTCTTAAATATAGGTACCTATTTGTAGTAGCTTTTTTTTATTTTTGAGCTTTTAGAATATTGTGGTACATTGGTTTAAATATGCAGATAAACTGGTCTATATAAAGTATAATACTTTTCATCAAAATATTCTCCATTTCTTCTCCTTAGTTTAGATATTATTAAGCAAAGAATCTAGGCAGTTAAGGGAAGGGTTGGAAAGTTCTTTGGAGCCTATGCTTTTCTAACTAAAGAACCTATTTTCATAAAGCCCCGCAAATAAAAGGCGAAACGTTGATGTTGGTTCTTGATCTTGACACAAATAAAACCTTCCAACTCTGAAGTGCCTAAATTCTTTGCTTAGTCATAATTCAAAATAGTCTTTACAGTATTTTTCTTTAAGAATAAAAAGATATGTTTTTTATTACATTTTATTTTAAGATTGGTTTGTCTCCCGAAACAGTATGTTTTTCGTCTTTTCCAATGTAAGTGTAAAAGAGGCATTAAGTGTTACACGCGAAAAAAACATGATAAACACGCTGTGCGAAAATAATGTTGAATAATTGCCAAATTCAATTAGGCATTATGGCGTTTATTTTAAGTAGCAACGCCTTAAATAAATATGTGTACTGTTAGTATAGGTAGGTTGTTTACTTGTTCTTGGAAAAGAAACATTTCATCTGACAATAAATACTGTAAAGATGCAGAAATGCGTTTTTACTTTTGTAACTTCAAAATCACTGACTTTTTATATCATGTGTATCAGTGTATAGGTACAATTCCTATTTGATAGGTGTATAAAAATTGATTAGGTATCTTCTACTTCGGTGACGAAAATTGTTGTTTTGCCATTTTCTCTTTATTATTCATTAATTTAAATTTTACTGGTAAAAATATCTTTCCCATGTACCTGTACATCAGTTAATCGGTCATGGACAACTTCTTTAAAATAAAAATATGTTTTTAAAACACCAAGTTGTTCCACTTAATACTGATAAATATAAATGTGTATATACGTTAATTGGAAAATCGTTTTCGTTTCGTTTCGTTTTCCCTGTAAATACGATAAATTAATTTTCGTTTATTGTAAATTTTAAAAATTTCGTTTGGAAAATGAATATCCACTTGATATACATTCTTATCGTAAATGAACTGGTAATTTTCTCATATAATATAAATAATCTAAAAAGTGTGTTTTTTTAAACGTCACGGTTTATAGAAATTATATAATTTTGTGTTTTTCGTAGCATTAAAAGTGCTAGTTAGTTACGAAAACAATTAAAAATGCTTAGGTATGTATGTAAAAATGATGTTTTTTTACCTACCTAAAGTTTACAAGGTTACTAGTGCTGTTTTTTTTGTATTAAACCAGAAAATGAACAATTAAACAATTACTCTACTTAACTAAAGGAAAACAGTGATATGTAAAATGCTTTTTTGTTTAATGTTAATTTTTGATAAAAGTAGTACCTACTAATAATACCTTTGAATTGCACTTATTACCTACAAACAGAACAATTAAGCAGTATTATTGGAAAAATTGCATTTTCATTTCTAAAATACCTACATGTTGATTCTAAGAACAAAGTTCATGAAGGTTTATGCTGTGAATGACAAAACAGATCGTCTTGTATCACAACACAAATATTTTTCATCTTAAACAATATAAAGCGCAGATCAAGTTCAAGTAGGTACCGGTAATTCTCCAAACATGGCCACATTTGTATGATTCATATTTTGTTTTCCACTAGTGAAAAGTAATAAACGTCACCATAACATACCCATGTATTCATATACAAGCACATGACGCATTTTTGATAGATAGAAAGAGCATAATTTTTGGTTTCTTCTTTGTGTGTTTATTGGTAGCAAAAATATCATAAAATCTTTGGGAATTTAATTTTGAAAAGGAATTCATTTTTTGCTCCCTTACGTGTTGAAATTTACAACTACCTTTTAGTGCATGCGATTGGAATGTACGTTGTTATTAAACCCCCGTTTCACCATTTAAAAGGTGATATTTTGAAAACTCATTTTATAGTGGATAATACTGCATATGACTCAACAGCTTGATCGATACATCAAACTTTGAACGCTCTTTTTACTTCTTTAGGGGTTGAATTTTGGAAAATCCTTTGTCAGTGCTCGTTCGCATAATAATGTAAAGAACGTCTTTGCAATATTTCAAGTCTAAATCCAGGAACTTGGGCTGTACGTTGATATGTATATCAGTCAGTCAGTTTATGTATATGTGGATAGATAGACGACTGAACGTCATAAAAAGCGGAATCATATTAATATATTTTAACTGTTCAATGCTATTGGAGCAGAATCGCCTGATTGCTAACATTCATTTTATTATGATGATTGTAAATTTCTATCTAATGTTGTTCATTATCTGTACTGTAAAGATAAGACACTATCATAAAGTTGACAATCCTACACTTATTTTATTGCCATACGTTAAAATTTTTTATAACCATTGAAAATTGTCTTTTTAGTTCATCTTTTACTGGAAGAAAAAATTCCATATCAATAAGAATTGTACAAACGCATTATTATTTTGGTTTTTGTAAAGTTTTACGTTAATCGCTTTTCTAATTTTAATGTGCAAATTAGAAGAAGAAAAAGTGAAATTACGTAACGCAAAAGTTATCAGTTTTTGGTTCCCCCTTCTATGTAACAGGACAATAACACCAGGCCTGACCCCTTTCTCTCCGTAGTGCTTTAGGCTTGAATTTAGAAACGAAAATTTTTTTTAAATTTCAATAGTTCGCGTATAAATAAACAATTACAATCTCTAGTTAACATTAAATAACCCGTTAAAAATAATTTTGTATATGATGGTAAAGACATTTTTCTTAACTGGAATTTTCTTTTTAACTGCAACATAGTTGAAACACCTTGTATAACAATTATTCAGAAGTATTAAAATGTAGTTATTATTAGTAATAGAGGCAAGTGGAAAAAAAATATAATTTCGTGGAATTGGTAAGTGCAATGTCAATTTTTGTTGTTTCTGTTGTGTGCGTTTGTCAAGAAGCAAATAGCGTGCAGCTATCCATAAATGAATATTTTAATATTCGCATCACGATCAGTGTCAAGGTTTTTTTTTATTGCACTGTCATTTTATTGTCTATCTGATCCATAAGCAAAGTAAAACGTTTGTGTATACATATCGTGCACCATACCTCGAAAATTGATTACACGCAGATTTATTCGAAATTATATTTGTATTGTAAGTAATCCACGTGTATTACTGTTTCTATGGATTAGGGGTTTCGTTTGTGTGAGCTGTTCTTTATGCAGTTCACTTTTTTAGGGCAAACCCAAACTGAAGAAGTGAAAACTGCAAAGTTCACGAAACGAAACATTTAAAATCATCATTATAGTCTCATAAAAGCCAACGTTTTTATACGTAAAAATAAGAGTGAGTGCTCTGTTTGGGATAGTCCGTTCATTTAGAGAAAAGTATACAATGGTAGATAGATGTGTGTCGCCAGAAAATTACTATCGGGCTATGTTCGGAAACATCTGACGGTAAACGACCGGCCATATTCCGGAGACACGCCTACCACCTATATTCGTTTGTGCTCATTACGTATCTTGCTGTATCTTTCTCTAAATGAACGGACAATACTTCTAATTGTGAACGATGGAAAGTCAACTTGATAGATATATAACTTGTGAAAAGTCTTTAGAATTATTAATTAAAATTCCTGGCATTAAACGTTGAGCAAAAATAATCCAATTTGGAGAGATGCTTGCTTTACTTTTAAGACCAATTTGTTGTAACCCTGTATGTATTTATCAAACGCTACATGCGTATTAATTAATGTAAATACCTGAACTGGGTAGTTTTACGTAATTATTGACCCGTTAAGAAATATGTGCCAGTGTTACTGAATTGTAGATACATATGAGCAAATTCGTTTACGTGCCAATCGAAACGTGGTCTACATGACTATACTATTTGATTTTATTAGCAGTAGGCATTTTTAGGGTTCCGTATTTCGTTTGTCACAGCGCATTACCTCCGAAACGAATGCAATGTAGAAATTTGAAAGGAGGGGTATCGATAAGCTATGAAAAGTGACCCCTTTAGGAAACAAAAAATTTTGTTGTTTGAATAGCTTGAGCCGTATACGTAATAAAAACACTATTCCTTTTCCAAAAATACCTTTTATTGTTTTTTAAGCACCACTCAATTAAGTATGTAACATTAAAGGAAATATTTTGAATAAAACATTTGCAGGTTTAGCATGCAAAAAAATGTTTTATTTTACTATGAGCCCCTTTTTTAGCATGATGTTTTTTTTAACATATTATTCTTTAGACGACAGCAAATCTAAATAAACAAAAATCAAATGCTAAAAGAATGCGCTTATGTTTAAAAACAACTCGATTTAATAAAAAAGGGTACGATTTTCAAAAAAAAAGTAATTTTGACTCTAGTTTGTCAATTGTTCTTGTTAAGAAAAATTAGTAATTTTTGCTTTTAAGTTATAGTATTAAGTTAGTGTCCTGTATTTTCTGAAAAATATAAAAAAAATCTAGTTAAATTTTTTGTCATATTGGGGTCAATTTTCTTATTTTATCGATATTCCTCCTTTGACGTAGGTACTAATACGATATATGTATCTTATTAACCTACACTTTTTGTACCTGTTAACACTTCAAAATTTAAAATGTAAGACTAAATTTAATATAAAACGGTTTGTTATAAATAATATATTTTTTTTTATAATTTTAAATAGGA
>NW_020439296.1:110250-121771 GCF_000699045.2 Agrilus planipennis
GTGAAAACTCGCAATTAACAATTAATTACTTGTAATTGTGAAAAATCGCAACTGAGAGCTAAATAATCATCACTTTAATGTGTTTTTTTTAACAATTAAAATTTATTATTATATGAAAAACATAGTTGCGTTAAAATGAAATTGCAACGTAAGTTATGAATAAAATAAGTAACTATGTAACAAATAAGACTGCTATTGTTTTTGCATTTTAATTAAATTTAATAGCAGATTATGATAAATTAAGTTTAATTTTTTCAATAATTTATTAATTTATTTTATTTTTATCAATCAAATATCACTTTAAATTTAATATTGACAGTCACATTTTAGTAAACATTCCTTATAATAAAGATTGCTTTTTAACACCACCCTCTGCTGAAATCTGACAATTTGTAGATCTTTATGGCATGTGTCTCCCTGTATCAAAGCGACATAATTTAAAACAATTAAAAAAGTTAATTGCAATATACAATTAATATAGATTAATCTAAATAAATTAATAGCAATGTAGAATTAACAGTTCAATTGCAATTAATTTTTTTTAATAAATTAATTAATCGATTGAAATTTTAATTGATTAATGCCCAACTCTGGTCCTCCAATATTTCCAAAACTACTGGATCTAAACTTTTACATAAGTAAATCCTATTTTATACGGTTTGGAATGTTAGTTCTAATAGGATACCGAAATTCTTTTACGTGGATGTACAAAATTTATTGTTCAACTGTAATCAAACCGGTTATTAGAGATAGGTATACCTAATAATTAATTATTAACAGTTAACCGTGTATAGGTAAATGGAATTTATAAAATAGCCTGGGTAAAAGTAAAGTCTCACATGTACTTAAGTCGTAAATTGATAATTTCAACTGCAGTGTTCGCTGAATGAAGAGCGAAGTTCCAACTTCTTATTGTTATAAAATTCTTATGATACACAATAATGATTAGTGGTAAGTATCTGTTAATAAATGTTGTAATAAACAAAATAGATGAAATAAGACAGACTCATTCTAATTCAAATATAAATATACAAAGATTGTGTCATCTTTTCATAAATAATAAAAATTTAAATCGCTGCTCCTATTATAGGTGACAGTTATTCGTATTTTAAAGAGCACATATTTCTTGTTCACTTAGAGAAAGGTGCAGCGTGGGTGATAGGCACAAACGAATGTTGATCGTAGACGGCTCTTCAAAGTAAAACTTTTTTCGAAAATATTGGTAGACCATAAACCACAGACGTTTCTTTTAACCATTCATTTTAAAATAATATCGTTTTGATGTTTACTGATGGCAATGAAGCTTTATTTAAGACCTTACGAATTTATAACCCAAATGTCCTCGTCTTATAAATACGGCTCGGTATTTTAAGGCTAATAAGTTAGATGATAGGTATGTAGAAATTTGTCACAATAAGTTCAAAGTTAGTTCTAAATAATAGTTTTTAATCAATACTGATTTTTTTCTTCTAATATATATACGATATGTCATATATTTACGTTCTCATACTTATCCTGATTTACTATTAAAATTTTATAAGTGTTATTCCGTGTAATGACAATTTAATGTTAGTCGATAAACTAAAATTTTTGTTGTATTTACACAATTTAATGTTTGAATATTATTGAAAGGATGTTTTAGTTTAAAAATTGTTGCGTATTTTTTGTCTAAAAATAATGTTTGGGTTATGTGTAATACGAGGGTGGATTGATAAGTTTCCGGCCTGACCAAGAAAAACAAGGTTTTTAAAAATTTTTTTTTTTTATTTCTCAACATAATCTCCTCCAAGGCTGATACATTTCTCATAGCGGTGTTCCAGTCTATTAATGCCATCTCTATAGACTGATTCGTCAAGCTCCTCAAAATAACCATTTACAGCTTCGATTACTTCTTCATTGTCCGCAAATCTCTTACCGCCAAGCCATTTTTTGAGATTAGGGAACAGAAAATAGTCACTCGGGGCTAGGTCTGGAGAGTAAGGAGGGTGCGGCATCAATTCAAACTTTAGATCGTTGATTTTAGCCGTCGCAACGATTGACGTGTGCGCTGGTGCGTTATCGTGATGAAACAAGATTTTTTTCTTCGCCAGATGAGGTCGTTTAATTTTCACCTCGTGGCTCAAACGTTGCAATAAGTCTGCGTAGTATTGACCAGTGATAGTATTACCCTTTGCAAGGTAATCAATGTATATAATACCTCTTGCATCCCAAAAAACAGTAGCCATAACCTTGTTCGCCGAAAAAATTGTTTTTGCCTTCTTTGGAGTTGGTTCCCCTGGTCCAATCCACTGTTTAGACTGTTCTTTGGTTTCAGGAGTGTAGTGGTGGACCCACGTTTCGTCAACGGTTACGAATCGACGCAAAAATTCGCTTGGATTACGCTTATACAATGACAAATTTGCGGTAGAAATGTTTTTTCGAATCAATTTTTGGTCGACTGTTAGCAAACGCGGCACCCATCTTGCACAGAGCTTTTCCATATGCAAATGTTGGTGCAAAATATGTTGCACACGTTCATATGACATCTTACAGGTCTCAGCTATCTCACGCACTTTCAATCTGCGGTCTCCCAGCACTATTTGATGAATTTTTTCGATCATATCTGGAGTTGTGACCTCAACGGGGCGTCCTGAGCGAGGCCCATCAGAGGTGCTCACACGACCCTTTTTAAACTCGGAAACCCACTGCTTAACGGTTGAATATGACGGGGAGGATGTCCCCAGTGTTGAGTCCATCTCTTTTTTAATTTCCTTCGGCGTTAACCCCTTCAAATAAAAGTATTTGATGACAGCACGATTTTCCTGCTTTTCCATTTTTACGAAAACCACAGAGGCGTCTTGTTCAGCGTGCTGTCAAACCTACACTAGCAAGGAGATCGGGCTGAAACTATAGCTACAAGCTATCCAAGGATGGTACTATAGAATGTCACCTCAAGGTAGGCCTAGTGGCGTCATCTCTTGGTTAGGCCGGAAACTTATCAATCCACCCTCGTATATGTATTTTGCAATAGACTATAGATGATTGTTAACTTTTAAACAAAAAAGTTGAAAGATGTTTGTATTACTATTTTAAATCAAAGCGATGGTTTCACAAATTTTATTTTTTATATTTATGCTAAAAAATATTTGGATAATGTAGTCTATATCGTTTGCTTTATCAGCATAGTTTAACAGTAAATGTTTTCATTATTACATCATTATGATGACCTACATTTTTTTAGGGTAATTAATGTTATGTCAATCAAAGATGTTTTCTTATCATTATTATTGTTATTACAATCATAACGTTGAATTTGCAATAATCGTTATTCGACGATTACGTTTGTAGAATGGTGTGTAAGATCTTATTTGTGAGGTTAGAATAGCATGCTGTATAGTATTTTCGTTCCGAAAACATTGTCTACCATTTGATATACAGTGCAGGCAAGCCATACAGTTATCAAAAGGTAGCATCTTTTGAAAAGTACAATGTGGTATAGGGAAATTCGTACTAATACCTTCAGTCACCTATTCATATAAATGATAAAATAATGTAAGTCAAAATGCTACGCTTTTTTCAAAAGATTGTGAGTTGGTTTAGGGTAGTTTTTAGAGAAGCAGGTAATAATTTCAGATTAAAAAAAACATATGTAATTTCTATGCTCGGTAAACATTTTACTTTATCTGTATATGGTATTTACTGCTTCTCAAGAAAATAAATTTATTGAAAAGCATTAGAAAATTGTTCACTATTAACAAGTTAAAAAGTATGTATAATAACAGAAAAAGCCAATGCCATCGTACGTAAGGATAACAGCATTTGCAAATAAACTTGAAAGTGACCCTCTCTTCAACTGCAATAAATATAACAAATACTTAACATTTTATTAAACAAAATTGCCACGTGTAGGTAGATACAAATAGAAATGCATTTATGGTTTTTCATTCAATATTTACATAAAATAGCCTGCTAATTGTGTATTGCATCATTCCTAGTAAGTGCTAAATAAGATAAAATAAAATTAATTAATATAGGTATATTAGATATGATGAAAATCAATTTAATATTTTCCAAGGTGAATTAATAGCCTTTTGATGTATTATTGTCGCCATCAGTTGATCACATCTTTACATAATAATGATAAGAAATAAATAGTATATTATCTAAGGGAATGTACTTNATAAAATTAATATAGGTATATTAGATATGATGAAAATCAATTTAATATTTTCCAAGGTGAATTAATAGCCTTTTGATGTATTATTGTCGCCATCAGTTGATCACATCTTTACATAATAATGATAAGAAATAAATAGTATATTATCTAAGGGAATGTACTTATACTTCGTGGCCCATCAGGAGAGGGGCTTCAAAAATACCACACTTGGTCACGGGGGGGGGCTCAAGTTTTCGTCACGTAGTCAACATCCTTTAGGGAAATCTTGAGCTATATTCAAAACTTTTGGTTTGCAAAAAAATATTTAAAACCATATTTATGAATAACTACGTGATAACTAGGAGAGGGGAGTCTTGACATATATTACGAGTGGTTACCGAAGGGGAGGAAGGAGTAAAAAATTGTAAAGATAGGTTATGTTCTATGGGTACGTTCCCTAAATGGGGTAGAATTTGTTGAATTGTACGTATGTAGGTAATTCTTCAATTTATGTGTATTTGTAAGCATTTAAAATGATTAATAAGATGGTGAATATATTAATCTATATGGTTGGCAGGATAGCTTCGGAGAGTGAGAATCATTTTAGATAACAGGAGTAAAGGGGAGCAGAGGTAGGCCTAGATAGATTACTGTTCACAAATAGAGATTAGGTTTCACTAATTTTAGACAAATGCGAAAATTTTCTCAGCTTATAAAGAGGTGGAGGTGGGTGAAATAAAATTTATCGAACGTTTGTAAAATGCATTCATGTTTATACTAAAATTTGATGCCGAAGAATATTTGTAGTTATGTAATACCTACCTAATAATAGCTAGTAGCATATCAGTTTCTGTAATTCTTGCGAAAACTGTTTGATTTCATAAACTCGTATAATGTGGCATTTCTATTCATATTAATTTTTATTCGATATGCATTATGTGTTGTTATTTAAATTGTGGATGTTTGTTGTTCTTTAAAAATAGTAAGCAGTGGTGATAGGAATCTTTAAACTAATGGAATTATATATCGATATTTGTGTGTTTGAATCTATAAAACGGATAATAAAGGTAATGAAGAGCGTATGTATCGTTATCTCTAAGCTATGACATAAACGTTCTATTTATGATACTTATAAAAGATAATCTGTATCATTGTTTTGTACTCGTAATATTAAAGGCGCAGTTTTCCGCACCAAAAGGCCTGTTGGGAATAAATGGGCTTGGGTTGACAAAATTAATATTCATCAACTGTTCTTTTTAATCTATACATCGAAGACGCCATCAACATCATTAAAGACAGTACAACTGTAGGGATAGATACACAAAGGCAAAAGATTAGTATGCTTAGATTTGCAGATGATATAGCAATATTAGCATCTAGCAAGGAGGACTTAGAGATAGCTTTAAATAAAATGGAGCGGTACTGACAGATCAGTACTGTACGAAAATAAATAAAAGTAAAACTAAAATACTGGTACGCAAGGGAAGAAAAAGTAGGGAAAGGGCGAATATAAAGGTAGGAGACGAAAAATTAGAAGAAGTGGCTGATTTTAGATACCTAGGAAGTCAGATAAGTGAGGATGGAAGGAGTAGTAGGGATATAAAGCAGAGGATAGCGCAGGGTCGTGTCGCCTTTAATAAAAAGAAGTCACTTCTATGCTCGCGAACGGTTAATTTAGAAATTCGAAAAAGGTTGTTAAAGGTGTATGTTTGGAGCACGGCGTTGTACGGGTGCGAAACATGGACAGTGGGAGCGGCGGAAAAGAAAAGGTTAGAAGCGTTCGAAATGTGGTGTTATAGGCGGATGATGAGGATATCGTGGGTAGAAAAGGTTAGAAATGAAGAGGTATTGGAAAGAATAGGAGAACAGAGGACTCTATGGAAGTCAATAAAAAATAGGCGAGATAGGTTGGTAGGACACCTTCTCAGGCATGAAGGTCTAGTCAGAGACATATTAGAGGCAGAAACAGGAGTTAGGAGGGGTAGAGGTAGACCTAGATTAGATTACTGTTCGCAAATAGTTAAGGATGTGGGATGTTCTAGTTTTAAGGAAATGCGAAGATTAGCTCAGGATAGGAAAGAGTTGAGGTACGTGTCCAACCAGTCTTAGGACCCACGACCTTATGATTGTTCTTAGATGATAGCGTTTAATCATCATCATCATAGGGTCGTCACAGCTAAAACTGGTTGGACAATCATCCTGAGCTAATCTTCTCATTTCCATAAAACTAGAACATTTCTACATCTTTAACTGTTTGTGAACAGTAATCTAATCTAGATCTACCTCTACTCATCTTAACACTTTCTGTTCTGTTTCTGCTTCCAACATGTCTCTAACTAGCCCTTCATAAACGAATCCCTTGCTGCATAGCATTCAAAATCATATGCTGATTAGGAGATCCTCTCTCACCACAACCTAACCCAAACCCATGGTGTATAGTTCACACATGTCAGTCAATGGTATCTTTTCCACTGTAACCTAACATCAACCCTTGGAGCGTAACATCAAGGAACCTCTCTCACCACAACCTAACTTTTAGCACTTCGTCCTAACCTAACCTAATAATTCCGTTGACAAACGTTTAGCGATAATCAGTACCATATTCCATACATATGTATATGACTTTGCGACAACCGAATTAGGGACATTTAATCACGATCAACACCTTAAAGGTTAGATAATTCCTTAATTTTCCCTCGTGAGTGGAGATAGCTCCTCGAAATGTCGTTACGAAAAACTATTTACGTTTTACGTTAGAAGCATGTTAGATACGTAGAATATTACTGTATGTTTTTTTTTTAAGTGAATTGAAGTGATAAAATGACAAACAGAGTATCAAGGAATCTTGTTTTTCTGTAAATTTTAACGGTTTTCGTAGTTAGAAAATGTATGTTTAATCTAAGCAGAATTCTGGATTGCGCGTATTTCTAAATTTAAAGTTGATCAAGATTATATAGGAATTATATGTATCTTTTACAACAGTAATAACGTATATTTTGGTTACAGTCCAGGCTTTTTAATCGCATTCCTGAATGTATCCCAGTCAACAAAATATTTACATATTATAGAAACATTTCTGTTTTACAATTTGCTACTTCTTCTAATTTCAATTCGATTAGTGCAGTGGATGTATGGGGGACATAATATTCATAATTTAAATAAAAATCTGCATCAATAGGTACTTAAACTAAAATCTAATGTTCCATCCTTGAGTGTGGTCAATCTAATAAAAAAAAATAAAATAAAAATTAGAAATATTATCGTAAATAGACATTCAAATATGTTCTAATGTCTTTCCAAAATTCAATTTCCAAAACTTCTTTGTTGGCCACCCTGTGGAAAAACTGAATTTTGACCTTGCATAAAGTGGTACCCCAATCGATGTATCTGATAAACAAAATGAGAAGGAATAATAATGGTGTCTAATAAATAATTAAAAATTTGTCAAGTTTCTTTAGAATATTATTGTCCATTTTATAATTTTTATCGTCAGTCAGTTGTAGCGTTGTACATCTATTTAAGGCTAGGTTATCATTGGAAATGGAAGATTAAGTTTTAAATGAATTCAGCCTTCCCAACCGAAACGTAACCTTTAAAAAAAAAAAAAAATCATTTTCCCCTTCCACGTTTTATTACTTATTTCTATCAATAAAATCCCGAAGATAGATTAGATAGATAAGTATACATATTTTAGATAACTCCGCGTATTTCTGTGATTACCTATATCTAATCTGAAACTTCTTACTAATTATACCCCATCATATTTACACCACTCAGCATGTGAGGTCATTTAAAATTTTAATGGAAAAAGTTGTTTGTTTTTAGTAATCTTTTTGATTATCGGCTTTTCTGAAATCACAAATCTAATGAAACAGCCTTTTTTATGCGACTTGAATTTTTGGAAAACCACGCTATACAGTGGAGTTCATTTTAAAGACATTTGGAGAATTTTTTGTAATAAGACGCCATTGATCTTAATGTTTTTCTTTAAGGGGTTCTGCACCCAAAATTACTTACTTCGAGTAAAATACAATATGCAGTTTTATTAAAGGGGTGGCATACTTACAATACTACAAAAAATTTACTGAAACACTTTCTCGAAATGTACCACTTGACAATTCCGGTTGAAAATAATATTTTGTCTTTAGAATTCATCATAATATGTACATTTACATACACTTTCTCGCCTCATCATTAATTGCACTTTCAATTTAAATACAACAACGCAAGCAAGGAATTATTTATCATTCCTTTCATAGTTGCGTTTAGTGCTGCTCGGCTCGCAGCTCACATCACCTATATAAACGTACCATTACAAGTTAACGACTGGGTTCTGCGAATTGCGCCTTAATTTATTAGACGAAATATTCCCGGGTTCATGTCATTTTTAATAATCAATATGACGTTCGGTTTTAAACCAAAGTACAAAAAAATCGAATTGATTGAGATGAAGGTGAAATGACAAACAGGCTAGACCAGGGATGGCGAACCAATGGCACGCGACACAATATTTTGGGCACGTCACTAATGTTTCTGTCATTGATTCTTTAATCAAGGAATTTTCAGCAAGATTTTCTCACTTCAGAGAATTATCGGAAATACTAATACGAAAGTTTATTTATTATGTACCCTGATGTGATATTTGATAAAATAAATTGAAGAATCTGAAATGCAGCTGATTGATTTCTAGTGTAGTTCAATGTAATTCAAAAAGTTGTTGGAACAAGGAAAGAGTTGAGAATTGAAACAGAAAGATCGACGGGTAATACAAGTGAAAATGCTAATAACAAAATTTTGGAAACATGGAGTGCGATAACAAACACATTTAATTTTTTGAAAAAGCTGGCATATGATATTTTAATAATGTTTTCATCAACCTATGCCTGCGAGTCATTATTTTCAGAGATTAATAACATCAAAACTCGCAGTTACAAACCGTTTGGTAGATGACTCCAGTTCAGCATGCATTCTGCTAAAATAAACATCTTACAACCCTAACATAAGTTATTTGTCATCTAATCTGCAAAAACAGAAGTCACACTAATTTTACTTTAATTTAAATTACACGTATAATTTAAACATTGCAAAATGTTCCTATTTTCTTGTAGAATTTTGAGTTGATATTATTTATTATCATTATTTTCCCAATAATCACTGAGACAAAATTATTTGATGGCACGTCTATGACCTGATTAAACTTTTCTTTATAAAAATGGCACGACGGTACTTAAAGGTTCGCCATCCTTGGGCTAGACAAATGGCCACGAAAAAGGGGGTAGATTAACAGCTGAAACTAATCTCAAAATATAGGGTTGTTGCCAGACTGTAAATCAGATTAGGTTGAAAATAAAGTGTACAGACTTTTCGATTAAAAAGTGCATTCCATCAATAATTTTACCGTACAGAACTATAACTCATTTTAAGACTTCTTGACGTAAGCAGAAAAATATAAACGGATTAAACGCCGATCCTTTTTTAGACCAAAAATAAAACTAGTTTATAAATTCTTCGCTTAATGTTAGCTTAAGAGTATTATTTATAAAATCGCTTACTCGAACATGAAACTGCTGAAAATTATATTTTTGTACTATTTTGCTTTCAAACCACGTAAATATGTATGTAGACCATATAAAATGTGTACGATTCTAGTAAAAACAGTAAATGTTTTAACGTATTTTTGGGGTTCCTTATTTAGAAAGGAAAACGGAAGCAGTAACTTTTTATCTTCTGGATAATAGATTCTCCGGGCAAGTTCCTGCAAAATCCATCCACCAACCAAAAACCTATATTTATTACCAATAACAATGATTAAAAATTAAAAGGAAGATTCACTCCTAATTACCCCAAAAAACTTTACTTGAGCGGACACGTGTTTCGCCCACTTCATACGTGGGCATTATCAACGCGAGATTGGTTCTAAAATTTACAATTCTAACTATTTATAGTGGTGGGGGTTGAAAACCGAAAGAAAAAATAATGGAAAACAAATTACAAAGTTTGGGATGACCACTTGAATACGTTCAGTGCCATTTGTAAAATGTTTTAGAAGCCATTCTTCAGAAGCATACATTTGTAGAGCTGTTTTTCGTGGCCAAAAGAATGGCTTCTAAAACATTTTACGAATGGCATTGAACGTATTCAAGTTTTCATCCCAAACCTTTGTAATTTGTTTTCCATTATTTGTTCTTTCGGTCTTCAACCCCCGCTACTATAAATAGCTAGAATTGTAAATTTTAGAACCAGCCTCGCGTTGATAATGCCCACATATGAAGTGGGCGTGTCCGCTCAAATAAAGTTTTTTGTGGCAATTAGGGGTGAGTCTTTCTTTTAATTTTTAATTAATATTTACCACAGTATCCTCTCTCTACTTTATAACTAATCCCCATAGGCGTAGCAACGATTTTTTCCTACGGGAGTCAAAGTTTCAATTCTATCTATCATGCATATGGGCCCATAAGGATTAGCCAATGCTAATCCTTTAAATACTTCTGCAAAAGCACGTTTACGATATAATTACGTTTAGGATAATAGACAAAGTGTTCAAAACGTGTTCAGCTTCATTTGCACGTTATTATACATTGAACGGGTCCCATAAAAATTTCAAGACAAACGGAATTACGTCCGGCTGGATAGTAAATTCGAATTTGTAAGATCGTCATTAATCTTGGGTTACACCGAGAGCGGTCTTCTGCATGCTTTTACTTCGAAAGATATTGCGCACTCACTCGCGACCGACGCGCCGCGTCGCGTCGTTTCTTCTTTAGACATTATTCACTTTCGAATAAAAACTTATCTAAACTCCGTTGAGCCAAATGGAAAGTGGCAGTCGTCCCTGTAATGGATTTCTAATTTAATGACAACGAATAATATTATGTGCCTTACCACATCGACTTAGTACGTAGCTTATTTCGTATACAACGTTTCAGAAAAGTATTCATTACTTCATCTGTTGATAACAGAAACGACAAAAATAGATTTGCGATTAGAGCATCAAATATAGAATATTGTATATTATTACAATGAGCTCAAATGTATGTAATCACCTTTTTTTAGCAAAAACCTCGGAGTTAATTCATATAAATTTGGCATCATTTATATAAATAATTTAATCGTTACTTAATTTAATATGTCTGCCAGCTTCTGTCAAGTATTTTTCTTTATCAAACATTTATTGATGTGACTTTGCCTGTCAAGAGAAGTACAGCATCAGATCGTTCGTCCAAAAGACACGCGTTTGTCGTATGTCGTTTATTTTACGATGAGGCAGAAGCAGAACCTTCTCCCTCATGCGCGCATATGCATTGCATCGCTTATCCCGTCTACTCAGTGGCACGAGAACACGCATAAAGTCCGTATCACGTAAAGTGGCGGCTCAGGCAATAAAAC
>NW_020439296.1:122062-128247 GCF_000699045.2 Agrilus planipennis
TACCATAAAAAGTTCGTGGCGGTCTCACCCCCATAAAAAGTTATGGGGGTTCAAAGTTAATAAATATGCCAATTTTTATACATTTCTAGGCATGTAAATATTTATATAGTCATTCTTAAACAATATTCAAAGGTAAAACTAGTGGAAAAACACATAAAAATATTGAGAAAGTTATATAAAACATTATTTAAATATCTTTATCAATAGGGTAGGTTAGGTTAGGTTATCGAGGGGTGAGACCACCGCAAATTTTTTATGGGGTTTTACTCAGGTGACCACCCTTTTTCGACCCCCATCTAACCCCCATAACTTTTTATGGGGGTGAGACCGCCACGAACTTTTTATGGTACAGTGGTGAGGGAGACCTCCTCTTTCGATCTCACCCACCCCCACCTCCTTCCGGGGTGTTGGCTATCATCTAGACATGCATTTACCAAATTTATTAGAGTAAATCTATTTTTAAAATTCTGTAACTCATAGTGGTAGCGACGAATAAAATGAAATCAGTGGAAGGGTGATGAAAGACTAGGTATGAAATATTACTGAATCAGTATTTGATCAAGGAATCCCCAAAAAACTTTCACGAATGCAAGCGGACTCGATTAAACTAGGACCTAGGAAGTAAACCATGCTTAAACGCACGTTTCTTAAAACTTTTGTGTGCTTCATTCCCATCAGTTGCTAAATGCTTGTGGGTGGATAATTTCAATCCGGAGGTAGGAATCGTGGGAATGGATGGGTGGTGGTTGAGGTGAAAAAGATTAGACCTACGCGATCCAAGGAAACCTCAGAAAAACTTGGATTTGAGCACACACTTGCAATCTAAACTATTCTTTTGTTATTTGTAAGAAGCAGAGCATACTTTGATTAGTTAATTCTATTTTAATTTCTAATTATTTATTAGAGTAATAATCACAAACTGGATAGGGAAACCAAAAGAAGAAATTTTAGAACGCTAGGTATAAACAAGATTTGATGTTTTTGATAACAAAAGTTTTTAAGAATGACTTATCAGTAGAGATTTGTCGTGTTCGTGAACTCGTAGAAATATTTTTATCAATTTATCGATTACTTCCCCTTTGTATTCAAATGGTTAATAAGTGATTTAAATACGGCTCTGGGAACAAAGGCAATCGCCAGTTTTAACTTCAATTAATTGATAATATTATTAAAGGTTGTTAGTTCAATTGAATCTACTGTCATGTTATTCTACTTACGTGTATTTTATTCGTTTGAAATACATTTCTCTGTATATGTATGAGACCTGTTATCAATATTCTATTAAATATGAATCAATTTAAGTTAATTAAATTGTTTAAACATGAGTAATGACCAATAAAAGTAAAGAAATTATCAACACTTTTCAGCGCCCTTGTTTCTATATTAGCAAATTTTTCTCTCAGAATCCATGTTATTATAGGTACCTTATCGTCCATTTTTTACTAATCAATTTTGTTGAAATAAAGCGTAAGGTACTTCTGAATTAATTTAATATCATAATTCTTGAATATGCAATTAATCAGTTCTTTATCGATTGATATCAAGGCAATAAATTCCAAAAATAATAAAAGGTTCGAACCTTTGACCAAGAAAGGCAACTATTCGCTTACAGCTATAGTTAGTTAAAAACCTCAAAATTTTTATTGTTTTTTTTTGTGTAATAGCTAAGACTAAAAAGTTTTTTCGAAAGACTGCATCTTGAGAGCCCTGGTGGAAGCAAAAATATTGTCCAAAAAGGATTAAAATATTGATCAGCAAAAGACTAATCGATAACGATTAATAATAATTAAACTACGTTAATGATTCATTGCAAAAAAATTAAGCAAATATTGTACTGTTGTCAGAACTAAATGGCATGCAAAATTTTAGCTTGCTCGGATAACAGGAAGTGGCACAAAACTGATTTGCATTATTTGTAGCAGACACACAACAAAGCAAGCAAAATAGTAGTTTCTAAAAGGTATTTTGCAGATGGACATTGCGACTTTATTTTACTAATTTAACTCTGACTTTGGATACCTATGTGGACTGCTGTTTAATTTGCATTATAACTTGTATCAAATGGTTAAACAGTTTAATTAATAAACAAGCTTTTTCCTTATGTTGCACATTAATAATTAGTATGTAAATAATGTAGCGATAGTATTTTTTCTTACTTTAGATACACTGATACTGCGAATATTTGAATTGGAAATTTACCCGCTGATGTAATAATCTCATAGTGCAAGATTAAATTTTAAAAGTTATTTTAAAATGTTGCCTCATACAGTGGAATTATTAAACTATATTTAATTTGTTGCTGTATTTACATTTTGGAATATTGGTCATCAATAATTTCTATAAAATTTATAAACATAGATATTGATTCATATGGGAAATGTTGTAATATAGTTCAGGCACTTAATTTTTATTAGGAACTGTAGAAATCTAACAAGAATACAAATGAAAATATTCTATTGTTTTGATAACCATAACTGAAATAGAAAATGTGTTTTTGTTTGGAAGTTTACAAACAATAGGCTTATTAACTACCCTATAAAATTTTCATTTTAAAGTAATCCATCACATTTTCATTATAATCTTAGAAATAAGTAACTCACGCATTTGTGAATGTTTTAATGGTTTCAATTGTTTCCATAATATTTTATGGTGCAGATTGCAATATTTCAGCTTTTTGTATTTTCCTTTGAATTGTAATTAATTAACGTTATTTTTTCTTTTTTTCAGGTCAAATGTCTGGAAAACAACAATTCAAAAGAACAAGGCCATTGCATCTGGTATGGGGAATGTAACAAAAATGAGCTGGGACTCTCTCAAAATTGTGTGTACAATGGTACCGCAAAGCCCCTTAACGATGCTCAGGCTAAGGTCCTGATAGAAAAGTGGTGTCCAGAATTAGTAGGGCAGAATACATGTTGCGACGCAGCTCAATTGACAACCCTCGATAGAAACATCCAAATTGCTGCCAACTTTCTTAAACGATGTCCATCGTGCATGTACAACTTCGTTAAACACATTTGTTCCTTAACATGTTCTCCTGATCAATCAACTTTCATGGAAGCGAAGCAAATATTACCGTCAGAAACCAATAGTAAGTATTTAAGGTGGGGGGATAACCTCTTAACTCTCCTAATCGTTATACGCGTCTGTTTCCTTTCATAACATTTATGTTTTTAATCACTAACAAAAGAAATCTTTAAACCTCATTCTAAATAAAATAAAAAATGTTAATTCTGTGATGTTTAGATAAAAAATATAAAAACTATTCAGGGAATATTAAGATTCCTGCCAGATGATACCTTTTATTTTTCATTTTTCACTTTTCAGATTCGCTTTACATAAATTCCGTGGATGTATACCTTTCGAATCACTACATGGATGGCATGTATGACTCGTGTAAGCAAGTTAGCGTGCCAAGTACGGGTCAGTTGGCCATGGACATAATGTGCGGTGGCTGGGGTGCATCCAAATGTTCAGCTAGCCGACTTTTCCAATTTATGGGTAGCACCAACCTCAACCCTTACGCTCCCTTCCAAATTACATACATCAATTCATCTGAACCCGTTGGAAAATACGTGCCCAAGGATTTCGACATAGTACCTTGCAGTAAAGGCATTAGCGTAAGTGGTGTCATATAGAGTTTCTTAAAAATTAACGATTAGAAGAATGAAGCACTGACTTCATTATTTAGTAATCTCGTAAATTTTAGATTGTATATGATTTTGATGGCTACATCTATGAAAACATCTAATGTTAGATAAACATGAAGACTTCATTAGTTCTTGTCTGTCATTCTAAACAATTTATTTCAATTTTAGATTAATTCAGGTCAGCGAACTTAATGTTGCTTTTAATTTTAACGAATTCTGGGATTGGAAATGATAATTGGCTAATGAATCATTTATTAATATTCTAAGAGAAATACAATAATTATTGAAGAATTATAAAATTGAAGATAAATAATANTTTGCGAACAGTAATCTAATCTAGGTCTACCTCTACCCCTCCTAACCCCTGTTTCTGCCTCTAATATGTCTCTGACTAGATCTTCATGCCTGAGAAGATGTAATACCGACCTATCTCGCCTATTTTTTATTGACTTCCATAGAGTCCTCTATTCTCCTATTCTTTCCAATACCTCTTCATTTCTAACCTTTTCTAACCACGATATCCTCATCAACCGCGTATAACACCACATTTCGAACGCTTCTAACCTTTTCTTTTCCGCCGCGCTCACCGTCCATGTTTCGCACCCGTACAATGCCGTGCTCCCAAACATATACCTTTAACAACCCTTTTCGAATTTCTAAATTAACCGTTCGCGAGCATAGAAGTGACTTCTTTGAGAATAAAAACAATTTTATGTTATTTACTGTTTTAACAAAATAATTCTCTGTCAAACCATTATCCTTATGTGCCAGGTTGCAGACGACCCAGAGTGGGTATAATGTATTACCGTGTCAGCATGTGGCATTGGTTGCTGATAATAAATAAATAATAAGCTGATTCATCTTTTTTCATCCTGTAATTATGCTGATTTGATAATATCTATGCTGACTCGGATGACTACCAGGAAAGACTAATGATGATAACGTTGCATGGACCAAAGAATGGATAAGCACTGTGTACATAATTGAACTAAAACAATAATAACACTTACTGGCAGCGTCACGGTTCCCTACAGGTGTAACGACAAGTACCATCATTAGGTCGAGCCAGCAATACTACAAAATCAATTTTCCCAAAAGTTTTCCAAAATGTAGAACGAGAAAATTCGACAACTAGTCTGTGGAACTCCCTTATCTTTAAAGGCCGAATGTTTTTCTTGATTTCTGACGCAACCATTTTCTGTTGGTAGCTAAAAGTTGAAATTCAAATTTATGGTAAAGGTCTAGGTGACGGCCCCCACCCCATTCGGGGGTGGGGATGGGGGGATCGAAGGAGGAGGTCTCCCCCACCACTGTACCATAAAAAGTTCGTGGCGGTCTCACCCCCATAAAAAGTTATAAGGGTTCAAAGTTAATAAATATGCCAATTTTTATACATTTCTAGGTATGTAAAGCTGCAACATACCTGTAGTAAAACTATTTATTGATTAAAATAAAAAGGGTTGCTAAACAAAAGTTGACTTTATCAGTTTAATAAAAATATATTCGAAAAAACGAGGATTATTATAATAAATATCCATTTATCTAGAACAAATTTACATACAAAATGTGTTTAGTTTTACGATGAGCCGGCTATTATTCGATAAGGTAAACTGATAACACCATGTAATATATATATATAGGATGAGTAATGTTTACGAATGAGGTAAATTATCGTAGACTAATTTTATGATATCAAACTTTATATCGCCTGCTCTTAAAGTCGGTTACCATGAAACAGACTACGAACATCGTCGTAATATACAATTCATACGACTCCTTATTTATTAAAGAGGAATCTGTGAGAAAATTAGAAGCTATTAACATTTTATGACCTATCGTAAACTTTGCTTGATTGTAAAAAAAGACACTAGGTGCAAGATCCGACTTAATACGAATATTTTCGTTTATTATTTATACCTAGGGGAATGAATAGGTAATTTGTGCGACAGGGGAGTTTCTATGTAGTAAAATGTAATATGAATAACAGAGAAAATTCGTTGGATAATGTCTTCTTGAAAGTACTGAAAATTCTTGTTTTGAATGTCGTAAAGAAACAACCGAAATTTTATTGAAGTGAAACTTTAAATTTTGATCATTGTTGGACATCTAGTTATAGTTCTTAACACTGGTTTTATTTATCTTACAGCTATCATTAGAAGATTAAAATAATTCGAAGTGGTCTGTATTTTGTCGAAACTGCCAGACGCGGATCGCGATTTCGATCTTTTTGGACCTCATCAGCGCGCCCCAGACAGCTCCGACAGAACACAGACCAACTTTTACCTGCTGTCTGAACAGCGCGTTTTAGAAAATACCACAAATGGCGTGAAAAACGCCATCTCTAGTACGATGCTACATTTTAGGATTACGTATGCTCCAACAAGGTCCATTTGTGTGGATATCTACTTGCTGAAACGAATCCCGGCGTAGCTAACCTCAACGTGATAGGCACGTTACCATAATCGAATAAAATAATTCGAAGTGGTCTGTATTCTGTCGAAACTGCCAGACGCGGATCGCGATTTCGATCTTTTT
>NW_020439296.1:129304-147294 GCF_000699045.2 Agrilus planipennis
TCGTATAGTATGTTTCCAAAATTAAAGAGGGAATGGTAATCCTTGATATATATTGAGAACAAAAAAATAAAACGCACTATTTTTTTTTTTTGTTTATAAAAAGTATATAAATGGATTCCTCTAGTTAAGAATCCACTAAAAATTAGTAATAAACTGTAAATTTCAACAGATGCTTGTGAATTAAATTCTAAAAAAATTTATTCAATTATTGACATTTTCAGGATACGATCTGAGAAGCAGTATTGAAAATGTTGGCGAATTTTATAGTTCTCGAGATCGTAAAGGTATATGTTATATTAATAAAAAAATAATAATTGGTTTTTAAATAATTTCTGCACAAAATTTGTGTACTGAATTGAAATTCCTTTCTGTTTCTTAAAACGGATGTTAAGAAGAATGAACTCGTAGAAATCTGTTATCTGTCTTACCCTTTTTTTTTCAATCGAAGATCATTCACTTCTCATCGTATATTCATTAGTGAATTTTTTGGTGTTATGGTTGTTGGCCTCTTTTTTCGTAAGCAAATAAATTTAAAATTGAGTGAATTCAATCTGAATTTATTTGCCCCTTTTTCCTTTGGTTGGTGCAGACGTGTTGTGCAGTAAAGTCATTTTTTTTATATTTAAGTGGTATAATTTTATTAGCATGTGCAATAAACGTTAAAATGTTTTACACGCCAGAAAATGAATAGGGAAGTGATACGTACAATGTATATGCATTGGCACCCCATCGTCTTGTTTATTTTCTATCATTCTTAACTCAAATCTATAAATTGTTTTTTATTAAATTTCGTAGATTTAAAAAAAAATGTTTTTAAGAAAAAACAAAGAAAACATTTTAATAGTTAGTGTACATTTGAAAATAAATTTACCCACTGCTCTGTAATTAGCGAGCTTTAAGTTTTGTTTCTTTCTTTTTAATTAGTTTCATTAACCGCCTACTAAAGGTAAACGTTGTAGTTTTATTAACAGTTTGAGTAACTAAGATGTAAATTATACCATTTAACATTATGTGTCAGTTAGAAGGGACTATATATAGCGAAGGAATAATGTTGACTGTTATAAAAAAACAGCCTATTCAATCTTCAGAAATGAAAAATTATTGTCCGTTGTAAATAACATAATTTGTATTCAACTAGTTCTTCCCCCCTATCAGTCACTGTGAACTCGAAACTGTTAGTACCATTGCTTCGAGTGGTCTAAATTCACTTTTGTGAACAATTTGTTTAATCATTTACTTTGTGTTAAAAATTGTTTGAAAAATTAAATTAAATTGTTTGTAAATAGGTATGCAACACATCATACACTTCAGCATAAGAAATTGCTGATACTAACTACGTAATACTACTTTGCCCTGTGCTGACAGCATTCATAATTTCTTTTATATATAATATTTTGGGATGGTGGGCAATGACGAAAATATTACTAGTACATAATATGTAATTTTTTTTATAGAATGTTTCGTTATTTTTGTTAAGAATTCCTCAGATGCTTTTAATTTAATTTTCTATGTTGAAATACATATAAATCACAATAACTTGGAATTATTTCTGTGCTCGCGGATGGTTAGTTTAATAAAATAAAAAAGATTGTTAAACGTGTATCTTTAGAGTACGACTTTGTACGAATAGACCCTGTAGATCAAGTTCGATCCGAGTAGTTAGTTGTTATGACTGGGAAGGGGGGGGGGTAGGATGATTGTCTATTATCTGGAGAGTTATTCCAACATCCAGTATATTTTCAACAAGTATTAAATAAATAAATAAATATTAGTTTTTGCAAAAATTCATAAAAAAAGAATACAACAATAACATTTTTTTTGTAGGTGCTTAAAAATCAAGGATTTTATAAGATAAGTAATTTCATCTTTTTTTTTATTTTAGAAAGACGCTCCTGCTTGCAGTTGTGTTGATTGCGAGCAGAGCTGCTCTGCAGTGCCTCAACCTGCTACTGAACAACCTTTCTTAATTTTTGGATTGGACGGTTATGCCGTCATTTTGTCAATTATTTTCGTTGTAGGTTCATTTCTATTCCTAAGTTGTCTTTTCCTCTGTTCGAAAACGTCGATGGGTAAGTGTCTTAAAAAATTTTGTTTTGTAAGTTCAATAGCCTGTATTTCCCTGCAATCTCTTAGATATGTGTGCCACACGATCACCTCACTACTTACGCATAAAAATATCACTTCATAACCGTTTTTATTTTATTTTAATAACATTTCATGATTTGTTAAAATGATCGTTCAATAAAGATAGCAAATTAGATATTTTCCAAACTTAAGGATTGATATAAAAAGTAGTACCTATGTAATTATTAATAACTACTTAATATAAAACAAACAAGACGTTGTTAAGTGAAGGTATACTAACTGGACTTAAATTCTTTGTGGTGATAACAATTATCAAGACACGAAATGAATGGTTTCGTTATCAATTATGAAACCAGTCACTGAACTTTTACAATTAATTTTAAGACTGATGATAAGTAAATATTTTAAGAAGCAACACGTGCTCTTCGAATTCTACACTTAGCAAAAATATCAGTAGGTATATAGTAACTACGTTTTTGTTATGTTTTATTTGTTGAGTTACGAGATATTTTTGTCTCATGAAAAAAAATTTTGGAGCCTAATACATAATTTNGTGTCTGGTGTTGGGGTTTCAGCGGGGCTCATGCATGGGCGCGCAGAAGACATTGGGCGTCGATTGGCGCCGGATAACAGGCACTCTTCCCGAACCGCCCTTCCAGACAGCGAAGAGAGTCCCTTGCAATCCAAACGGTCGAGTACGTGTTCATGCCCGTTGCTTTCTACTAACTAATAAATACAGTGCTTGACAAATTTGCAATTGTAACACTGATTAGCGAACAAAAGGTTTTACTTGATGCACATTTATTTTTAATAAATGTATTTCTAATAGAGCAAGGTTATTATAATTAAAGGCAGTAACATTACCTTTTGCAAATTTGTCGAAGACTGGTTACTTCATAGTCCTACTAATACTACTTTTTTTAATAACGGTGGATGTACCAGAATTACTAACAAACTGGTGTTTGGGTTTTGTTTGAAAAGGTAAAATGACTGCCTCTTGATATTAAAACAGTTTTTAATTTTCGACAAATATAAATATGTGAAGTATTCCACGTCAAATCATACACCTTTGAGTTTTGGTTTTGGATTTTTTTGAATTTATTTTTATTATTTAGTACCCATTGAAGTAGCTATCACGTAAATTTACAGACCTTTTATGAGATTAATTTTTTAATAATTTAGGTTGAAACTAGACATCGCAAAAATATTTCGACTTGTGTACAATATCGGCTCAACTGTTTCGATCTACAGACAGACAGGGTCTTTTGTGACTTAATATTAAAAGTATACAAAGAGCCAAATGAGCATAAAATACAGGCCATTACTTCAATATTACAGGCAGATACTTCATTTTAATTCAAATATACTTTCTACAAAGTAATTATATATTTATCGATATACTTTGCAAAAAAAATTTAAAAAAATCCTTTATTTATTGCTATGGCACCTAAGAGGACTAAGAATGTCAATTTTTCAAAAATTTTAAAAATCCAAATTACTTGAAAAGTATTAACATAAATTCAATTATCTACATAGCCTTGAGTAAGACCCCCCCACATATACAGTTGAAAGGTAATCCACCACTTGCAGGATATCGTGTATATAGATATTGCAATTTCTTTTTGTTGTATATACCTACGTATCTATAATTATTAATCGTATTGATTGGTACACTCATTATCTTTACAATTAATATTTTTTATTGCACGTTGTCGTCGATCTCTAAGTTCTATTGTAACATTTACTTTTTGTTACATATACTATTAAGTACTGTCTGTCTCGTAAAGAACCTTAAAACGATAGTTTATTAATATAAAAAATAATCACGAGCAAATGTTTATTAAATTATAGAAATACATACTATCACCACTTGACTATTAAATTATAAAAATATGTACTATCACCACTTGACATTATCAAGTCAAATCGGGACAAAGAAACAATTTAACATTACAACCCAAGCATATGTTTCGCCTTTAATGTATTATGAATTGTATGAATGGTACAATAAATGCGAAACGTTAGTCTTAGGTGTAATATTAAATTGTTTTGTAATTTCAGTAATATTTCTTTTAAACAGGGGGAGGAATTGAAAACGACTTGACTAAGAGATCTACAGTTTTTTTATTACTATGTTTGCAACGAATATTAGTTTCATGTATACATGTTTGTGTTATCCTATTCTTATAAATACAGAAGGTTTTAAATTGGTACGTTATACTAGCATGGTAATGTAGAAGAAACTTGTCTTGTTGTTAATAACCGTTAGAAATACCTATTTATGACATAAAAAATTAGTGTTAGTAATATTCATAAACCCTCCTTTTTTATTATTAGTTTTATATCCAACAGTTTCACATATTTTCTTATAGGCGTTACTTCAGAAGGTGATCACGAGATGGACACCCACTCAATCAACAAGATGCCTGGCGAATACGACACGCCCTCGTCATTTATAGAACGTTTGGGTGCAAATACGGACTCGTATTTGCAACGTGCATTCGAATCTTGGGGCACAAAATGCGCTACGCACCCTTGGAGGGTGTTACTTTTCGGCGCGTGTGTGATCATCGGTTTGGGTCACGGTATCAAGTATTTACACGTCACTACTGACCCGGTTGAACTCTGGGCGGCACCCGATTCTCGTAGTCGTATTGAAAAAGAATACTACGATAAACATTTCGAACCTTTCTACCGTAACGAACAAGTAATTATCACTGCAATTGGTTTGCCACCAATTGTCCATGAAACTGCCAATGGAAACGTGACGTTTGGTCCTGTATTTGATGAAAATTTTCTTAAAACTGTTTTGGAATTACAAGAGAAGATAAAACTGATCGGTCAGGGCACAGAGTTTTCTTACGACAAGATATGTTACGCACCGTTAAGAAGTGCTACACCGAAAAATACGAAAGTATCAGAATGTGTCGTTCAAAGCATATGGGGCTATTACCAAGATGATGTGGACACGTTTGAACAAACAGACACCGATCCTCAGAACTTCACTCTCAATTATTTGGATCATTTTTTGGCTTGTTCCCAGTAAGTTTGAGTTTTCATCTATGATATTCTCGCGTACTTACGTATTGAAAGTTAAAACTGACAAAAATATTTTAGATATAAAATAATACTGCTTAAAAATTGTATAAAAAGGTGTATCAGATGTATTAAAAAATAATTTTCTACAGCATATAATTTCCGAAGTAAAGTGGATATTGTAATTAAAAAAAGTATTAAACGGCCAATTCATTTGGTATATGTGTGCAAATAAAATTTTATTTTTACAGGAACGCGTATAATCCAATTTGTCTGGCCCCATATGGGGGTCCTGTTGATCCGGCTATAGCTGTCGGTGGTTTCTTGAAAAAGGGTGAAGCTTTAACTAAAACTTCCCATTATGAAAACGCCACTGCTATAATTCTCACCTTCCTTGTGAACAATCACCATAACAAGACGAAACTCAAACCAGCTATGGAATGGGAGAAGAAATACGTCGAATTTATGAAAGAGTGGATAGAAAAAGAAAAGCCTGAATGGATGGATATAGCTTTCACATCTGAACGTTCTATAGAAGATGAATTGGACCGCGAGAGTCAGTCGGATGTCTACACTATCCTTGTATCATACGTCATCATGTTTGCCTATATCGCCGTCTCGTTAGGACAAGTTCGTACTTGTAATCGGTTACTAATTGATAGTAAAGTAACCTTGGGACTTGGTGGCGTCTTCATAGTTCTTGCTTCTGTAATATCGTCTGTGGGATTGTTTGGATTTGTCGGTATTCCTGCCACCCTCATTATTATCGAAGTCATACCTTTCTTGGTCCTGGCTGTTGGAGTAGACAACATTTTTATTTTGGTCCAAACACATCAACGTGAAGCTAGAAAAATGAACGAAACCATCCCCGAACATATCGGTCGTGTTTTGGGACAAGTAGGGCCTTCGATTTTGCTTACCAGCGTTTCGGAGAGCTGTTGTTTCTTCCTAGGCGGTTTATCTGACATGCCAGCGGTCCGTGCCTTTGCTTTATATGCGGGCATGGCTTTGTTTATCGACTTCCTTCTCCAAATAACATGTTTCGTTAGTCTTCTTGCATTGGATACTATTCGCCAAAGTCAAAACCGTTTCGATATTTTCTTCTTTTTACGCGGATCGAAAAAGGACTCGATAGGGAATGAAATTGCTGCAGACGGACTTTTATTTAGTTTCTTTAAATCAATATACGTACCCATATTGATGAACCGGTTTGTGCGTGCTATGGTGATGATCGTATTCTTTGGGTGGTTGTGCTCATCTATAGCAGTATTGCCTCATGTAGAAATTGGCTTAGATCAAGAATTATCGATGCCTGAGGACAGTTTTGTGTTGAAATATTTTAAATTTCTGAAAGACTACTTAAGTATAGGGCCGCCAATGTACTTCGTGGTTAAGAATGGATTAAATTATAGTAATGGAAAGACACAGAATCTTATTTGTAGCGGTCAATTTTGCAATCCTGATTCTCTTACGATGCAAGTTTACGTTGCATCTAAAATGGCAAACAGTTCTTACATCGCAAGACCGAGTTCCAGTTGGATTGACGACTATTTTGACTGGTCGAGTATAAAGTCCTGCTGCAAATACAATACCACAGATGGAGGATTTTGTCCTCATAACGCAGGTAGAGTAGCAGTCGCTTTCCTTGTCTCTTCTGTAAGCCTTATATATAATAGTTTGAACTAAACATATTTTTACTCATTACAGGGGGAGTATGTAAACCGTGTAATATCGAAATAGGCCCGCCTTATAATCGACCAAATTCCACGGGTTTCGACCATTATATATCCTTCTTTCTTCGTGATAATCCCGACGAATCATGTGCAAAAGCAGGTCATGCAGCTTACGGACAGGGCGTGAACTATTGGATCAATCAATCGACGCAGTCTTCAACGGTCGGTGCGTCTTATTTCATGACCTACCATACCATCTTGAAAACATCGAAAGACTACTATGAAAGTATGCGCGCTGCTCGAAAAATTTCCCAGAATATAACAGACACCATTAACCGACGGATTAAATCTGATAATATCAGCGCCAATGGCACAATAGAAGTAAGTTCATTTTTTATTAACTAACTTCATTTCTAAAATAGGAATCTGTACTGTACAAGAGCAAATGTTAATGCACTTTTAATAATTAAGTTTTTACTCCTTCTAGGTCTTCCCCTACTCAGTCTTCTACGTATTTTATGAACAGTACTTGACGATGTGGGCGGACACGTTATACAGTGTAGGCATTAGTTTAGCCGCAATATTTGTGGTTACGTTCCTCCTCATGGGCTTTGACATATTCTCTTCACTGGTTGTTGTCATAACCATTACAATGATCGTAGTTAATCTCGGTGGTTTCATGTATTGGTGGCATATTACGTTGAATGCAGTTTCCTTGGTAAACTTGGTCATGGCTGTCGGTATAGCGGTCGAATTTTGTTCGCATCTAGTGCACAGCTTCTCGATGTCCATGTACCACACGCGCGTCGAGAGAGCGTCCGATGCGCTTGCGCGAATGGGCAGTTCTGTGTTTTCGGGCATCACACTTACTAAATTCGGAGGAATCATTGTATTGGGATTCGCCAAGTCTCAGATCTTTCAGGTAAGATTTGTTTATTATAACATATGTGTACACATGTGCATTATAAACAAAAATCTGTATGTGTTTAATGCTATAAATCTCAACATTACACGGTTTTTCAATCTTCTAAACCAAGGATGATGAAATATAGTAATTTTTGGGGGTGTTATAAGAAATTATAAATGCGAATACATTGTTTTTTTCTTTCCAGGTGTTCTACTTTCGAATGTACCTGGGAATCGTAGTTTTGGGTGCAGCCCATGGACTTATCTTCCTTCCTGTGCTTCTGAGTTATATAGGTGAGTGCAAGGAAATATTGGGACTGACAATGTCGGTATTGTTTTTTGTAGCTGTGGCATGTGGGATTTGTACTTTGTTGTTGCTTTTTTAAAATCACATCTATTTATCTGTTCCTGTCCTGCATGTAAAACTTACTGTACATCTTTGATACAAAATAATTGAATATTACCTTTACAATAAAATTAATTTGCTGAAGAATTTGTATCTTAATCAAGTTAAACGTTACTATTATTTTAAGTATTATATTGCAATAGATATTTAAATCTCTTTTTAATTCAAAATTGGGGTAGGAGGGGCTTTCAGGAAACGTGATTTCCGCGGTTCATTAATTTTTTATATTCATTATCAAAAATTGTTTTCGTTTTATTAATATATCCTATTAGTTTTAACACATTTTAAATTACTTTTTTGTGAATGTTTTTATTGTATTTGTAGAACATTTTCAATGTCGATTTTAGTAGCTGTAATTAATTATATTTAAAGAAAAGTAGTGAATGGCGTCATCCACTGAGCTTCATTAATCCTTTCTGTCGTGTTCATTTACTAACCATTACTGTGTGCTGTGTTTTGTTGGGTTTGATCTTTGACGAATATTTCACCGCATGTCATATTGTGTATCCAGGTTCCCCAATGAATAAAGAGAAATTGGCCAAGCATAATCGGAATTTAAACGAGGCGCATATCCAGGAAACGTCTCTGAACAAAGTAAGCATTTTTTAAAATTCTTTTTTCTTCTCGCTGTCTATATAGATGTTTCAATCGCTTGGTATTAATATGTTTCTGGTTTTAAAGTGAAACAAATCGCACGTTTTGTTCATATATTAACGCGTTAATTAACAAGACATTTTATTTTGGAAATAAGTTAATGCACCAGAAACATAGGTACTAAAGAAAATTGATGTGCTTGTTTTCATTAAATATTTAATCCAGATTTCAATGAGAATTTTATAGTTCAGTGCGAATTGATGAAGGATATCCCATCAAATCCAATCAGAATAATACACTAATTCCTAAATGCAGTAATCAAAACAGGAACTGTTTATCTTGCTCGATTTCGTTAATTTTCAATTGCACTCTATAGCTCACGTTATTTCAATAGGTATGCTTAATAAAGTGGTCTTTGAAAAAATATGCAGAGTATTCAACTTAAAATTACAAGACGTATAACAAGGGTTGGCTCTTTTCAAAAATGATTGTAAAGTACAGACCCAGTAAATACATATGTCATTTAAACATTCGCTGGGATGGGACATCCTATATACTTTTATGTATATAACTTGATAAATTTCCAGTTTCTTTTTTATTGATTATTGATACAGTGTGTGTAAGCATACATTTTTATGTTTTATATCCGTAAGAAATTATTTTGAAATTGCAAAGCATTCTCTAATCAAATTTACCAAAATAATTGAAAAATTGTCGTTGCTTAAAAACCCAATTTCAGTGTTCTTGTAAATATTATTTGCATGAAAAAACGTAATGCTGTTGAATCACTTCGTTGGTGCTTGTAATTTGGATTATAATTATCTTTATTTTAAGTATTTTCAGTATTTTAAATTAATAGTTATCATACTCTAGGAATTTCCAGATTTTATTTGGCTACTTTCTCTTTCATATCATAAAACGATAATCATTTTCTAAAATCGCAAATTGTTTAACATATCATACTTATTAATTTTTTATCAATCGTTACTTTGTATTCTGTTTATCGGCTTGTAAGCCGTAGATTGTTATTTTATTTATACGCATTGTCATGTTATTAGCTTATTTTCCGCACGTTTATTTGGCTTAAATATTTTATTAAAAAATAGATAGGTGATTATTTTACAAGATACGCATTATACAAATTTGCAGGCGTGATACGACACACAAAAAGATTAAATTATATGGTTGAAACAGCACATCCAGCAGTCACAACACCTCTTTTGTCACCATCGACCTCAAGAATAGATCATTATGATAGCATTAGTATTGCAGAACAGTGACATTATTTCGTTTTAATATTTTGTCGTACATACTTCGCTCTTTCTAACATAACAGTCATTTTTTGTGATAATTCTAATCGTAATATTAACCAGGTGAAAGACACTATTTGTTGTCTAGAGCAGTTCTAAAAATTACAAATAGAAATATCAGAGCAGTATTTTTATAAAAAAGAAATAGAATTTTCTATATTTAAAAGAGGCTCCACGTTTTCATCGTTTTCTTAAGATTTTATATACTTACTTACAATTATTAAAATGGTTTATTCAGCCTAATTTTGAGGTTTTTTATAATGTTCGTCTGTATGCAACAAAAGTGCCTATATAATAGATTTAATATCAAAAAAAAAAAACATTTATTGAAAGTGTTTTTTTTCGATAAAGAAATTTAAAGGGCATATTTATTTTTATTTCTCATTTAAATTCAAATATTTGCACTTTTATCTGAGGAAACCTAAACTGAAAATTACTTACAAATTGCCAGAAAAACTTAAAACACTTGCTACAAATTTTTCCAAATTTGATATTATAATTTGAAAATATCAAAATAGTATTACTTCTCAATTCTTAAGTGTTTATGTTTATCATAATTGCACACAATTCTGTTTTTATTTTATTTTGATTTAATAGGAATTAAAAAACAAATTATAAGAAAAATCGATTAGTTTTGTATTAACACATTTCAATAATATTAAAACAGAAAGTTTAATAAGAAATTTTACTATTGTTTAGTCATGTGATGGCTTTATCAAGAGTGCAAATACTATACTGTAATATAGTATTTTTTCTTCTTTCCTTTATTATTTTTACTTCATAAATTTATGTCATAACTGTGGTTATTACTTTCTTGATGGTTGATGCAATTTGCACACCTTTAAATCTATTTTGCCAAAAGTCAATAAATAGTAGTTTTAAATAGTAGTAATAGTGACTCAAAAATTAATCTTGCTGTGGTTTATAGTATTTTTGTTAATTTTCATAACGTATGAAAACAGAATTGAGTGTGGTTAGATTCACAATTACTTCATTAATAATTTTTGATTATTTTCAAATAAATTATATTTAAACTGTGCCTTTTCACAGTAAAATGGTAAAAAGTTAACTTGACATATTTAGTTCCTTTCTAGTACTTTTTCACAGGCAGGGTCCAATCGAATCACTATTCATTGTATTTAATATAAACTGTATTTTCATATATTAATGTGTGACACTTTTGGGTTCAAATCTATCCAAGTTAATTTTTACAAACTTACATAATTGCAAGGCTTCATTAAAATTGTCTTGACTTGACTTTGGGATCTACAATAGAAGCTACAAAAGATTCAACATTATTCTGAACTTGATTGCTAATTGAACGTTGTTTTACACATCTTGCAATTATTAGAGTACTTTCGATTAAATTATTGTCTACTAAAAGTAAATACTTGGTTCTCAGTTGATAAAAGTCCCTGTTTTTTATGTAGGTACGTGTTATATCAAATTAAAGAACATCCATCACATCGTTTGTTCTAGCAAGGATATATAAACGTAAAATACATATCCTTCTCCTAAAATAGATTTTTATGATACCTTGGTGAATTGATAAACAAATAATTGGATAAATTTTCAAATCAGGTCGTACTTACAAGCTAGAAATTCTGGCACTTACAAGACTGCATTTATAAATATGAAAATTTCGTCCAAAGATTATTTCCGAACGTGTGTTTGCGAAAAACTAGCTTAATGTGTGTTTCCTGTCGTTGCTTAAGCTTAGAAAATTTTAAAGTGAGGTTATAGGTATTTAAAAGGATTAATAGATGGTGTTATTAATACATACGCGGTAATAAAGTACGTTTCTCTAAAAAACTCATTTCTTAAGTATTAACAGTACTCAAAGTTGGGCATTTTATACATTCCCCTTTGAATAATTCGTTTAAAAATAAAAGCAAATAGTTGGAGGTTAAAGTATTATTGGTTTACTGCTCTAGTGTGAATCTTTATTTTTGTAATTACTTATTGTTTTTATCTGTTATTTTAAAAAATGTACTATGTGTAAATAAATAATAAATGTCTACTTTTTAAAATTTTATTTTTCATAATCCTTCAAATAGGTTATATTATTGTTTACATTGTTTGCTGTTTAGAAAGGTACTTTCATTTACCGTTATAATACTCAGCAACTGGAAATTATAACATTGAAATTTAATTTGGCAAATTTTTTATGTATTACAATAATTGAACTTATTTAAGGTGTTAACTATAAACAATCTTAAAAAAGACAATTGTTCTATTTTATAAGCGTAAAATAATGAAATATTAGACTAATAGTATATCAATAGAAAAGTGTTGGAATGTACCCCAAATTGGCATAAAAAATCATTCTCCTGATTGGTTATTATTTATAGGAAAATTGCTTCATGTTGGACAATGGCGTTTTCACATCGGCGTGGAATATGTGGCGCGTTAGTTGGAACGTTAACGGTGAGATGTTAATTAACGGTAGTTAATATCGGTTTGATAAATTTAAATAACAATAAAGCGTGCGTCTTGTTTGTTTTTTGTTATTTTAGTGTGTAGTGTAATAAATCCGTAATAACAGAGATGTCTTCGTTCTGCCATAGGTAAGTGATGCGTATGATGTACCTGCATGTATATTCCTATATCATTTTGTTTAATTAATGAACTTGTTATCGTTGGGCATACTTTACACTTAAATTATTTTTTTTAATGCGATTGCAATTTGAACACGTTCATTATATAAAAAAGCTGTAGGCGCCTTAAAAAGGACTTGGTCGCCATTTTGGAAACAAAACAAATGCGTAATTTAGTTTTAGCCTGCCTAATTAGAATTAGTTCAACATGAAACAGAAACATATTTATACTGATTATGATTAGAAAGGTACTTGGTTATTTCTAACAAATTGCAAGACTTAAATGTGATGATAATAATTAAAAAAAATCTGTAATCAACCCATGGATGAGTATGGCGATGTACAGTGTAGGCAGGGGCGCAACAAGGGGGGTCCACGGGTGGCTGAGCACCCACTCGATTGGGTTGGGCACCCAGTCGATTCAGATAACTCAACATGAAAGTTTGGTTCAATTAGTTCAAGCTCGTAAATGAGCAGCCGAACTCGATCTTTTCAGTTTATACACACCCGCAGTATTTGTAGTATTATGATGGGAGCACATAGTCAAACTGTAACGTTGTTGCGCCCCTGAGTGTAGGTATTTACTACATTTGTTATGATTCTGAGTCTATACCTGCACTCTCCTTAAAAGAAATAAATAAATTAAGATAAAAAATTTATATCTTGCGCAGTATCTTAAATACAATTGTATTTAAAATATTTCATTTAATTGTGGTCTAAATACGAATTTCCACGTTTCGAATTTCAATACAGTAGTTTTACAACCTTTTTACACCTTTAAGAAGGAAATTTAAAACATCTTTTCGTAGTGGATGCTTATATGTATAAATAAAAGGAATCTACTGTTATTATACATCGTCTACTGAAAACCGACCCCGGAAAATTCTAGAAAAGTGTTTTGGACGTGAAGTGGACTGTTTTTATTATCTAAATAAGTAAAATTTTATATTGTCGTAGTTGCAGAAGTATAACTTGAAACAAATTAATTTCATAATTAAAATATGCTCTGAAAAGACTTGTACTAGTAACTTGCACTAGAAAAATGGAAGTAAGATATAGAGAGATGTGCTGATAACACGATGTGATAAATATTCCCTTTGTGGTAGAGATAAGCCCGAGTATACTTAGAAAAAATAAAAGATGCGTAGTAACAAATTCAGAATTTCCTATTGATAAAAACTTTTATCACTGGTGGATGTATGGTAACGTTATCCGGGCAAGTCATTTTTGATAAGTATGTAAGTACTTTACTTATTGGATTTAGTTAAGGTATTTTCTTGATACGTTGAGCATGACACTTAATTTCCTAAGATTTTTCGATATTAACAATAATGCTTTGAAGAATTTTTGATTTTTTTGTTAAGAACTTTAAAACGAAAACAATAAAAACAAGATTCCTTGATGTAATACATATTATTATTTACAAGGTATATATTGCTACCTAAAGATATAAATAAATATAGCGTCTATTGTTTTTTTATGGTTTCGAAAAAACTTCTGTTTTCGTTAGGTGGGTCAACTGTACTGAAAATTTTAACACGCTTATTAAGGGCTGTTCATAAGATATATGGCTCTGTAACGGGGAGGGGGGAGTCTAGTAATAGGCTATTCTGAGCCGTAAGTGAGTATGGTGAGTTGTCTAAGCAACGTGTTTTTTTATTGCAAAAAAAAAAGTAAATGGTTACTTAAGATGACATATTCCAATGACCGACAGTTTACAATAATGGTAAATTGGTATTAGGAAAAGATACTTTGGTGTTTAAAAAAGGCATTTTTTTGTTTCAATTATTTTTTTGTCATATTGTTAAAACAAATAATAACTTATTGAAACTACATTTTTGTATTCAGAAAGAGCATTCAAAGAACTCTATCACACCTTAATTAAAGTTGATTAAAAAAATACAACGTGTAATTATACAATACGCTACTGAAGTGAAGCTTCTTCAAACACATAAACATACCGGGATAGCGGTTAAGGAATTCGTTTAATGGTATTATCTGTACACTATGCTTCGCACCGGTGCAATGCTGATAGTAAATATACTATAGAATGTCCTTATATACAACAATCACAGCTTTTTTATCAATACAATACAAACCGGCCGGTACCGCCGCAATTACTATGTGCCTGCATTTTAAGTCTGTAATATCTTCGAAAATATTCATTTAAATTACATGCTGTAAAGGGCCATATTCTATATTAAATGCACAATGTATTTAAAAGTACTTAATTGGATAAGGATTAATGCTGTATTGCTTAAAATCGTTTCGTAAACAAGACATTATTTCTCGTAAAAAGTAAAGTATAAAAAATGGTTATTGTGGGTTATCCCTAAGAGATAGACATATACCATCCCGGACTTTTTAGTATGATTCTGGTTTTAAATATTAAAGGTTACGGCTGATGGTAAATACTTGCTGAAATATAATCATGTGCATTAAAATGACGTGAACAAATTTTTATTCCGGAATTCACTTCTTTGATACCTACTGCTTTCATCCAAGCTTTTATTAGTTTACTTTTTTCTCTAATTTTCCGAATATATTTTTTAAAGAAATTAGTTAATGTAGGTGAAGAGTGAATATCTATGTCTGAAGTGCTATTGCAGCTTTTCACTGAACATATTAACTTTTTATTTGATTTAACTTTAGAAGAAAACTTCGTCGACTCCATCATTTTACTTTTTTAACGTGTTTTATTATTTTAATAAACAATTTTACAATTTGCGCGCACAGTTCCTATGTAAATTTTTCCCTCATTCGAGTTATAAATTTTGCCACCAGATGGTGTATGCCCATTTGACGGATCCCAATAGCAAAATGATTGCTATAGCCAAGGTCGTGATAAATGAAATCCATTGTATATTGATTATTTATTATGGTCTCAATAAGGAGCATAATCAAAATGAATATCGCATTTTTTTTGCGACGTTTCGTGAACGGATTATTGTTGACCTCTTCAGGCAACAACGCTGATGGATTGCATCTGATCAACTAATTAAAAATTACATATTATATTAATTATATACGTATATGTTATGCATTCTTTTAAAGCAAAGCGCTCATGATTCTACGTCTGACATACATATAAGTATAAAAGGATAAACTTTGTTTACCAACTAACGTTTAAATGATAACGAATAGAAAATTAGTGAAGGCTGTACCATTGAATCAATGGTATAAATTTCTAAATAGAGTGGAAATTTGAATTAGAAAATCTGTCCTTATCAATATTTTATATAAAGGTTATCGCGGTCTTTTGATACAGAAATCAGACGCAAGCACTGAATTGGATGAAAAAACATCTTTCATGTAACCGTAATACGTGATATAAATAAACTTAAAAAACAATTTTTTTTTTTATACAGGAGAACTGTTAAATATTTGAAGATTTTCGGTTTTTTCCATCAAAAATAATATTACGTAATTCTGTTACTCTTAGTTCTTTTTTTGTACTCGTGCATAATTTTGCTATCGAAATTGAATAGTGTTAAAAAAGGAAACAATAGAAAGTCCGATCAAACAGTGTTAATTTTTCATTTGTATTTGTTTTTCTCGGAAATCTACCAGACATTAGTTTTTGGAAATAGTAACACTTACATATCTTATCTTACCCTTGAAAATACCAAATAAAAAGATACAATGGTGAAAGTTCATTAAAATATATTTTTCATAATTCTACTTTTATGTAGGCCAAGGCTAATATAATGTTAGATATAAGCGCTGATGTTACCTCAACAAGGTAGCATGTATGAACAATGTAAGTTCTTTGTCAGTAATTTATTGAAATCGCCAGACGCGGACAACGATTTCGTTCTTATTAGATCACATCAGCACGCCATATGCTACAAATCCCTGACTGAACTTAAATTGTGGATTTTGCTATTTGTTCACACCCCATTTTGCGGGCATTTGAAGTGAACCGTGGACAAAACGGTCGAAAATTATACATTTCGATTAAAAATTTTAAAAAATTCAAAACGAATCGATTTAAATCTTTAATGACGTGGGTTTTGTAAAAATTCTACCCGACATTATTAAGCACTTTTTAGAAGATTTTGCAAATTAAAATGGTTAAAACACCTTTTTTATTTAATCATTACCTACAGAATCAAGATAATCGACAGGGCAAATTCTGGAGCTGACTGATGATTAAAACGTGGAAAAAGTGGAATTGTTACTTAGGCCTGCTTTCAATACCCAATATATTTTCGTTTAATTAGAATCATTAATTAAAAAAAACAAAAATTTTGACGTATTTTCGTCGAAAATAAACAGTTGGAAAAAATGTGCGGATTTAGATATCTCTATCTGGGTGTATAGTTAGTTACATGCATTCTAATGTTACTACTATTAAATTTTTGTTTTACGTGTATAATTGGTTACATATAAATACGTATACATTATAAAGTTATTCAAAAATATTAAGAGCTTAGGTTTGGTTATGAAAGGGAATAGTTTCATGTGTTGTTAATGTCAATCAGCCAAACTTATAGTAAAATGAACGAATAATCAGGGCCGTCTTTAACCTATTAGAGGCCCTGGATTCATAAGCCTATCGGAGCCCCTACATTTTTGACAGAATTATTTCGATTTGTTAATTGTTTCTTTACATTCACAATAAATGAACAGATTAATGGTAATATGACTCGGAAAAGTAACTCTATCATTCTCAGGTTGGTGCAAAATTGTGTTTTTTGAAAAGGCACCTTTTTAGTTTTCGGATATGCAAAATCGTCAACGAGTTATTCAAACTCTTTGTCTTTGAACATATCCCATTCTACGTACTGACGAATCTTTCTTGAAGCATTGTTCGTCTTAACTTATTTTTTATTCTTTTTCGTTTAAAGAAGGAGCGTTCACCACTACAGTTAGTTACCATCATCATCATCATAAGGTCGTCAGTCCTAAGACTAGTTGGACATGTACCTCCACTCTTTCCTATCCTGACCTAAACCTCGCATTTCCCTAAAACTAGAATAGCCCACATCCTTAACTATTTGCGAACAATAATCTAATCTAGGTCTACCTCTACCCCTTCTAACTCCTGTTTCTGCCTCTAATATGTCTGATCAGACCTTCATGCCTAAGAAGGTGTCCTACCAACCTATCTCGCCTATTTTTTATTGACTTCCATAAAGTCCACTGGTGTCCTATTCTTTCCAATAGCTCTTCATTTCTAACCTTTTCTATCCACGATATCCTCACCATCCGCCTATAACACCACATTTCGAACGCTTCTAACCTTTTCTTTTCTGTAGCGCCCACTGTCCATGTTTCGCACCCGTACAACGCCGTGCTCCAAACATACACCTTTAACAACCTTTTTCGAATTTCTAAATTAACCGTTCGCGAGCATAGAAGTGACTTCTTTTTATTAAAG
>NW_020439296.1:147730-150878 GCF_000699045.2 Agrilus planipennis
TTTGCCAAATACAGACATTCTATTTCTAACTCTTTCTCGTTAACATCTTCATAGCAGCAAATTCTTTGCAACTTTGTCTCGGGATTTGGAGTTTTCAAGCGAAAAACAATGTCAACAATAACCAATGTCCTTGTACAAACTCAATCGCTGTTTTAGATGCACGCTTGGGGTATCACTTATGGGAAGTAAGGTATTTCTACTTTAATATCTCTTCCCAAATCAGGTGGACTATCGGTGCAGAGTCATCAAAAAATGTCTGGCGCGAACTTCCAAGTCTTATTCTTTGAGACAAGTCCTTGTAGTCAGATTCTGTATTTTTCTCTTTGGAGAGAGATTGGAAGTAATAAAATTTCAGAATATATAAAGTTTGAAGAATCACCTACCTTTAGGTATGCTCGCGTTTATAGCAAGCAAAAGCGATTTTGCAAGTAAATATTCTAACAGCAATTATTGATTAATTTGCTTAAAATAATTATCGGCTTTTGGTTGGCGGATGTATCTGGCAGGAATTATAGGGTTTTTCGGAAAGTCATTTCGTTTTTTCCCGACAGAGGATTTAATTATATTCTTTTGCACCCAACTTCACATTTTAGCCGTATAATTTTTATATGCTTTGAGAGCTCATATAGCAAGGCTTGTGTGTGAAAAATTCTAATTAATTCTACGCAGTAGTTTTTGGTTGGTGCCCTTTTAAATATGGAGAGCGATAAGCAGCATTTTCGACATATCTTACTGTTTTACTACAGAAAGGGTAAAAATGCTGTTCAAGCCAGAAAGAAATTGACTGATGTGTATGGAGAAGGTGTGTTGACAGTACGCCAGTGCCAGAACTGGTTCGCTAAATTTCGATCCGGCAATTTTGATGTCGAAGATGCACCACGTTCGGGAAGGCCGGTTGAAGCTGATAAAGACGCGATAAAGGCATTAGTTGATGTGAACCGGCGAATAACAACACGTGAGATCGGATTGAGGTTAAATTTATCAAATTCAACAGTTTATGACCACTTGAAAGGCCTGGGATTATCCTCGAAGCTCGATGTATGGGTTCCCCATGTTCTCACAGAGAGAAATCTGTGTCGCCGCATTGACGTCTGCGATTCGCTTCTCAAACGTCACGAAAATGATCCGTTTTTGAAGCGCATCATCACTGGGGACGAAAAATGGGTTGTATACAACAACGTCAAACGCAAGAGGTCATGGAGCAAAAAAGATGAACCGGCTCAAACCATTTCCAAAGCCGATATTCACCAAAAAAAGGTGATGCTGTCTGTTTGGTGGGATTTTAAAGGAATCGTTTTTTTTGAGCTTTTACCGGATAACACAACGATTAATTCGGAAGTCTACTGTCATCAGCTGGACAAACTGAATGATGCACTTCAACAGAAAAGGTCAGAACTAATCAACAGGAAAGGTGTAGTGTTTCACCAAGACAACGCGAGACCTCACACAAGTTTGGTCACTCGCCAAAAGCTTTTACAGCTTGAATGGGATACAATGCTACACCCACCATATTCTCCAGACCTGGCCCCATCGGATTATTATTTGTTCCGGTCACTCCAAAATTTTTTAGACGGTAAAACCTTCACCTCAAATGAGGAGGTCAAAAACCTCCTCGATCAGTTTTTTGCCAGCAAAGACTAAAAATTGTATGAGCGTGGAATTATGCTACTACCAGAAAGATGGCAAAAGGTGTTGGACCAGAACGGTCAATATATGATTTAATAAAATATTTGTTTATTATACGAAAACTGTCTTTCATTTCCACAAAAAGAAACTAAATGACTTTCAGAACAACCCTATATATAGGCAGCCTCCGTTGATAGAGGGGCCCTGGGCACTTGTGCCCAATGGAAAAGAGTGGCCTGCGAATAATAAAAAGTGACTTAGCTATAGATTAGTTGAGATTTAAAAAGTAAAATTGAAGAAGCTATTAAAACAAGAATAAAAACAGCATATTTATTCAATATTACCGACTTTTTTTAGAGTGAACCATGAGTTGCAGGGTGGACGCAGCCCACCCGAGCCCCCTCACTACATCCATGACGTTTAACTAATTCAATTCAATCTAAGCAATAATTAATTAAGGTAAATTAAAATTACATCAACCGTATAAAACACAAGTTTTCGCGTTGTAAGTAAACAAATTTACAAATACCTCCTGCAAAACGAAGTATTAGTAGTTTTACACTCATTACAAGTTTGTTTAACATATTATGTTCATTTTTTGATACAATTATTTGTCAAAAATTTATGAAATATTCAGGAGTGTTAAAGTACTTGGTATGAGTGAATGATTGGGGCGGAAGGGGGTGTTTACGTAAACTTGATTTTGATTACAAAAAATTATTTAAAATAATGTTTACTACCTTTTTATTTATTTTTTTTTTCAAGGTCATCTTGTTCTAAAATTATTTTGCGTACTGTTATGCGTGCTTCTCCAGTGAAAGTGTGCAAAACAAATTTAATAAACACAGCAATTAGAGCATATGTTGAAAAAACAAAGGATTCTTATTTACGATTACTAAGAATTATGGAAAAAGATTTTCTTGTTTTTCTTGTTTTCCTTCTTTTTTATCTCATCTTCTTCAAGTTCAAGTAAAAGGTAAAAGCTGATGCTAAACGAGTAGGGGGATATTTTTTAAAGGTCCCGACTAAAACGTGAAAACTGCCGAAGAACTAATCCCAATCCTACCCTAACTAATTAAAATGCGAACGTGTTTGTTTTTTTTTTTTTTTTTTTTTTTTTCTCATTTCCACGCACACGACATCGTTACGGACGCACGTGCGTGTACGTACGTTGCGTGTCTGCGTTAAAGGGCATTTTGCGGTTCATTTTATTATTGCGTTGCATCGTACTGTACTGTAATTCGCACGTACGTACGAACGATTAATGACCTTGAGTATAAGTAACTACTAAAGCTGGACTACTCGGCAATAACCACCAAGCGGCATTGCCGTCATCCTGTTTTTGTAATGACTATCTTAGAGAAAGAAGAAAAAAGAAGAGCAAAAAAAAAACAAAGGACCCACCACACACACAATAATAATAATAATAACAACAGGCGTATCTGACATTTCGACATGAAAGTGCGTTTGTGGTTCTGAAAAGAACCGATTGATTGTCTCCCGTTGTTTCTTTTTTTTTTTT
>NW_020439296.1:152035-153334 GCF_000699045.2 Agrilus planipennis
CTCTATAAATTCATAAAATTTTGTGTTCCCTTCCCCTCGGAGTCCAAAACCTCTAGTACTTAAAATAAAAACCCTCTATAACTTAAACGAATAATTTGGGCATCGCACCTCAGTAATCAGTGAAAAGTGGTTTGAATCGGGAGAAAGTCTTCTATGTAAAAGACGAAGAACTGCTGAATTTCCTAATTTAGAAAAATACTTGTTTACATGGTTTGGACAGTGTAGAAATATGTAAAAACATTAGCGTTAGTGGACCTATACTAAAGAAAAAAACTGAAGAGTTTGCTAAGTCACTGGAAATTCATAATTTTAAAGCTTAAACTTAAACCCTTAGTAAGTAAAAACCTCAATAACTCAAATTATTTTACGTTTCCCTTGGTCTTTATCTCTTCGAGGTTGTACTGTATTTAGTTAAAGGATTCTTCACAAGAATTTATAGTGACACAGTGGAATTAATTCTAGACTCTAGTTTTAGGTTATCGAGTGATTGAGAGTTTGGGTCGATGAGATTGTATCTCCTTCTGTATATCGAAATACACGTGAAAAAATGATTGTGATTTCCGAGTAACAGAAATTGTTAGCTATATGTATGATGTCCAAATATCAGTTGTAATAATTATCTTTGTTTAAGTTTCTTTAAACTGTCTTCAATATTAAATTATATATTATAATTTTTGCATGTTTAATTTACGACTAATAAAATTTAGAATTACTTAATTAAGTTGGATCTAGTAAAATGAAACTTTTTTTTACTTTTACATTTACGCTTACATGTATATATATGTAGTAGAACCTTGATAACTTAAACCTCGATAACGTAATAACCTCTATAAATTTATAAAATTTTGTGTTCCCTTCCCCTCGGAGTCCAAAACCTCTACTACTTAAAATAAAAACCCTCTATAACTTAAACGAATAATTTGGGCATCGCAATGAAAAGTCAGATAAGTCATGATGGAAGGAGTAGTAGGAATATCAACCAGAGGATAGCGCAGGGTCGTGTCGCCTTTAATAAAAAGAAGTCACTTCTATGCTAGCGAATGGTTAATTTAGAAATTCGAAAAAAGTTGTTAAAGGTGTTTGTATGGAGCACGGCGCTGTACGGGTGCGAAACATGGACAGTGGGCGTGGCGGAAAAGGAAAGGTTAGAAGCTTTCGAAATGTGGTGTTATAGGCGGATGATGAGGATAACGTGGGTAGAAAAGGTTAGAAATGAAGAGGTATTGGAAAGAATAGGAGAACAGAGGACTCTATGGAAGTCAATAAAAAATAGGCGAGATAGGTTGGTAGGACACCTTC
>NW_020439296.1:154624-161055 GCF_000699045.2 Agrilus planipennis
GCGTTGAGTGAGTGTTTTTAAAATATTTGACCCTTAATAAATTCAGATTTGATTCAATCTACATTTAATATTGTATTAATTTAACAATAAATATTCATAAAGTATAACATATAATTGAAGCACGAAATTTACTAGTATAACCCCTACATAACTATTATAGAACTAATCCATCGTTAAAGGTAATTAATAATGATTGAATATTGAGACGGCATGTAATTGGTTAGTGAAGTTAAAATACGTTTAAAAGAGATTTTAATTACGGGGAAGTACCTGCTTATGTAATTAAATTTTTTAAGAGAAGAATGGGCACAGCAATAAGTAAATATAAGTAGAATTCTAAAATTAAATGAAATAATAATAAAGGATATTGTGTTATAAGTATTGATATAATTTCTAAAATAATTAATTTAATACGTATTCAAATTTTCATATAAAATTTTATACAAACGAGATGAAAAGTTATATTATTATTTCTACGAATTAATTCTAGACGAATATTGGATTATCGAGTGATTGAGAGTTTGGGTCTAAGAGATTGTATCTTCTTGTGTCTATCGAAATACACGTGAAAAAATTATTATGATTTCCGAGTAACGAATGGTATGGTATCCAGATGATTATCTTTGCTTACGTTTCTTTAAACTGTTTTCAATATTAAATTATTACAATTTTTGCATGTTTAATTTACGACTAATAAAATTTAGAATTACTTAATTAAGTTGGATCTAGTAAAAAAAACATATACATATAAAGATCACGTAATAAAATCTGGGTTTTTTCTTTTTTGAATTACTTTCAATTTTTTCAATAAACTGACTGTAGATTCGTGATAGTGTATTTAAAACTAACAAATCAGAAACTTCTTTTTTAATTCTTCAATTTTTTCATTCTTTTTTAATTCACAGCATACATTTACTACTTTCATATACCCAGAGGCGCATTAAATGTTAAGAGCGCTCTAAGCTAGCACCTCATGGACGCCCCTCTGGCGGTGATATATTTTGCACAAAATACTTTTTTTTATTAGGTACTTCCTTATTTTTTTTTTTTGGGGTTTCACGCGCTCCCCTTTTTAACCTTGCGCCCCTAGGCATATGCCTACTTTGCCTTATGGATAATCCGCCACTGCATATACCTACTTGTAAAATGTTATAACCGTAGAAGGCCAGTATTAATCAGCAGCTTTTGTTGACCAATCAAATTTTAAAATCCTTAAAGTCGATAAATTTATTTTCTTCGAACTATAGACGTAATAACTTTCAAATTATCGAATTGTAAATAATAATGAATTGCTATGTTCGAGATACAGAGATCCATTTTTCGAGTTAGAGAGAGAAATATGTACCAAAATGGCTTGCAGGGACTTACTGATTATTTTGAGATTGGAGGTTTTGGGGCTTGAAAGAAAAGAAACAAAACATTTTTTCGAGATTTAGACGTTTTCGACTGTTCGAGGTTCGACTTAGAGGTTCTACTGTATTTATCTTATTCCATATACTTCTCAAACAATCGTAGACTACGATAGTCGATATTCACGATAGTACGTATATATTGATTTATTGATTATAATTATTGAAATTTATCATAGGAGTATTCGTAATTAATGGTAAGTGGACGCATAGTTAAAACTTTCGCGTCCTTCAATTAATCCAAATCTGCATTGACGCACAAAAAAATAACGAAGGGCGTCTGAAACGACACTTTTTGAACGAATTAATTAACAGGTGTTTCTTATAAGGTCATGACTGATACTATTAACTGTAACATAATATCCAGGGAATTTCTAGTAAAATCTTCCAATAATGACCAAGGAGTTTTTCAGTTTCCGTACAGTCGCAAAATAGGGAGTTATACATCTGCTTATAACGAATATACACCCCACCAGGCGACGCGTACAAAGTATATTAACCCATACTATAAAAATCACAAATTGAGAAAAACTTGAGAAATATTTTTCTCAAGATTCCTAGGGAATTTAGAAAATACTACAAATGGCGCGGTAAATGCCATCTGTAGCACGATATATATATTTTAGGATTACGTATGCTCCAACAAGGTCCACTTGTGTGGATATCTACTTGCTGAAAACGAATCCCGGCGTAGCCAACCTCAACGTGATAGGCACGTTACCTTAATCGAATAAAATAATTCAAAAACGCACTGTTAAGACAGCAGGTAAAAGTTGGTCTGTGTTCTGTCGGAGCTGCCTGCGACGCGCTGATGAGATCCAAAAAGATCGAAATCGCGATCCGCGTCTGGCAGTTTCGACAGAATACAGACCACTTCGAATTATTTTATCCTAGGGAATGATTAGATATTTCCAATAAAAAACATTTGAAGTTTCAAAATATGAAACAGATCAGTTTTATTATTAAACAAAACTATAAAGCAAATTAAAAAGAAAACGAAAGTTTCTTACTGTTTTGAGCATTCAAAAAATCAACGATGAATGAATTGTAGGTCGTATAGGTACATATATAATTTTATATTTAATGCGTTTTCTTTTTATATCAATCATTTATCTTTAGAGATAGGAGTTTATGCGACTTTTGATACGTTAGGTACTAACATAAACAGATAGACAGATAGATGCTAATAAAAAGCTAAAACTATTAAAAAACAAACACATCACCCATATGTTGAATTGTGCTTTATTTTCTGACGAAGTTAAAGTACAAAACAATACATATTCTTAAATTTGTACATGCAGTCACAGAGTTTCGGTTCTAATTTTCATTTGTACCAGTGTTCAGAATTGCACATTAAACTAAACTAAATTAAACTAAAAACTAGACAAAATAGTAACAAACATCATAAACAATTACAAACTTAACGTTCTCTATCAACATTTGGTAACCATTCCAACAGTATATTTTCAATATCGAAAATAGTCGATTACTTTTGCTATATACAATTGTTTCTCATTGGATGTTTCACCGTCGATATACAGGGTGTTCACTTCTTATAAAGTACTGAAGCATCACAAAAATTAAATTTGGAATTGATTTTCAATAATTCACAATAAAATATATTTAGAAATTAACGGAAGAAAATTAAATAAACTCCCTGTATATTTCGTTATAAACACATCTGTATATGTTGACATAAAAATCATGAAATTATCCTAACATAAGACATAAACAATAAAAGAAAACCTGTTGAACGAGTAGCGGATTTCTCGAAGTAAGATAAGTATTTTTCCGTTTCTGATAAAACATCGCGTACGTGTATATATATATATACAGAGTGAAATTAACTAAATTGCGACGCACGTATTAAGCAACGTGAAAACCAATAATAATTTAACTAAACAGTTCAAGATTTCACATTCACAAATGATAAAATTTATTTCTTAAAACAACATAAATCGTAGCCGAGTTTAAAAGAAATGCAATAAAATAAATGTCAAGGCCAGAATTCCAGCAAATTAGTGAGACGACCAAAAACTGAAAATTATTACAGTAGTAGTACGATCATTTCTTTTTCACTCTCGGGCATAATCGCATTACAACAGAAGAACACCGTCAACAGATGTGATGTCAAAAGTTCACGCGCCGACGATTAAGAAAAAAAATTTATTTGTATAATATGAAAACAATGTTGCTACTAGTTAAGTCAAAACAAAATTGCGATATTGGCTCATAAACAACGGTTCTATGGGCGTAGACGTAGTTGGAATTTCATTGGTCTTCTGAATATGCTGGATCTCCATCGTTTCTTCCATTCCGGGTTCCTGTTTTATAAGTTCGTTATCGTAGCAACCGTCTTGAGGTAAAACAGCGTTCCCATTTTGTTGAAAACTGTCGACAAACACGTTTTGATTTAAAGCTTCCATAAACTGGCCCATCGCAGTATAGGGAGGCGACACGTCCAGAAGACGATCCCGAAGAATGGGATTCGATTCTAAAATATTATTAGAGGACAACATTGGGGACCTCGGAGGCGAACACTTTTCTGTTTTACACTGCGATGATCTGCCGTAGTCATCCAAAGGATAGGAAATAGGGTAATTTTGATACGAGCCGCAGTTCTTCGGCAGCAAATTAAGATTAACTTCGTACGTAGTTGAAAATGGCGGTAGTTTTTGGTTCTGGTGAGGCAAACAGGACATGTAAGGATCGGACATTTCTTCTTTTACGTTCGATTTGAAGCCGTCTTCGGGTGTAGGAATCCTGTAAGAATCGACGGCTTTTGGCCAATCCAATTCCATTCCAACTTCGTGTTGGGTGGCAAGAGGTTGTTTCCTGTACGGATAGTTGTAGGGTTCAAAGTCGTTGTTCAAATCGAAACTTCTAGAAGAAGGGCTGGTCGTTCCTTCAGGGAGTCCGTTTCGAAGCGCTTCTATCTTTTTTTTGATCCTATCCCTTCGCTTGTCCGATTTACTTGTTTCCATTGAAGCAGCTCTACGTCTAGCGGTCTTTCCAGGTTTTGGATCGGGATTAATCATCCACCAGGACGACTTTCCGGGAGTTTCGTTCTGGACACGCATAAAACGATTGTGAAGCGACAAATTGTGCCTTACAGAGTTCTTCCAACCGGCCGAACTATTACTGTCACCCTTGTCACGAAAGTAGGGAACATTGGCGACCATCCACTCGTAGATATCGCTCAGCGTTCTGCGTTTGTCGGGGGACGAGGTAATTGCGTGGGTTATAAGTTCTGCATAGCTCATATTACCCCACGCGTTCCGCCTGTGGGACGATTTGCGGGCAGGCTGCGGACTTGCGGTTGCTCCATAATCATCGGGGATGGCTGAGGGCGATTCGGGTTTCTCTGGCTGTCGTAACGGCCACGTGTTGGAACGCGCGCGCGTTTCAGGTTCGAAATTTTCGCACTCGAAAACACGATCCATGTTACTGCAATGTGTCTCTAGCACTGGAGAATGAAGAAGAAATATTACGCTAGTCTATGTGCCGGTGGCCTTAAACTGCACACACAACCATCGGGTCGAAGGTGGCCTGACGCGAACTGCCCTTATCAGCTCTTGTTGTGATAAGCGCGCTGCCCCGGTCCCGATGCTGTTGTATTATGATCAAACGCACTGCTACGTCACTCGCTGTTGTCCTTTAACCGCACGTATAATATTAAAATACAAAATGGAATACTGTGTCTCGACACTGAGTCACGTATCCAAAGTTGGACTGAGGATTTTAAATTTGCGGACACGAATCTGACACTTTCTTTTCGCGTTTTCAGAACACCACTAAATTACGCAGTTTTAACTCACGTTTGGCACTGGACTTTTACACGTACGTAGACTGTAACGCATACGTACATCGAGCTGTACTAACAATAACGCGCTGCTCACACTCACACTGCTCCGGCCTTCTCGTTCACATTCGAGAGATGCGCGAACATGTGACGATGTTGATCATATTGATGATGATGATGATGATAAATAAGAACGTCTTTCTCTCTTTCTCCCTGCCTTTCTCTGTTAAGCTAGGCAGTGGCGTGACGGCTGATAATGCAGTGTTGCGCAGATAGAAATGCGCTCTAATGCGATAACGTAAACTGATTGGTTGGAATCTTAATAAACCTCAAACTGTATTTAATTACTGTAAATTCTAATGAATAATTTAATTATTTTAGAAAAGTCTAATATTAAACTCTTTATTTACAACTTTATATGTATAGGTATGTAAAATGTACCGATGTACATGTTAATTTATCGATTATTGACAGAGATGTGCAGAATAGTTGTTTAAAAGTTTTTAAATACCAAATGCAAATATTTTTTTGATTTGTTGAAATGTAAATAGATTTCCGTTTTGTATTTTAAATGCTAAATGCGAAATACGTATTTTCAAAATACTTTTCTCAAAAAAAATACTTTTTTGTGTACCTATTTAATTTTCTACGTTTACTTAAGTATCAAATATTTTTTAAGAAAACCTTGCAGGCATTTTCTCATTTTTTAAATATTGGAGTTTTTCTAGACTGAGAAGTACATTTATATCATCATCATCACCTGCGAAGATTCGGTATGATTCAGCAACAAATAATTCTTTTATATGCTTCCTTGTTTACCTTTGTCATCTGTTTTAATTGGAAAAAAGACACTGATGCCAAAATAGTTTGTTTACTGTGAAAGATCAGAGCCAAAATAAGGTTGTTAATAATTTTATTAATGTAAAATCAACATCAATTATTTTATATCCAAATAATTACAACCCCAACCCGGAAAACAATGTCGATCCAATATTTTAGATTATCCATTTCCAAGGAGTTTAGAATTTTTTGGGCTTTCTTCAGTTAAAGAATTAGAAGGCATTCGTGGAATGTCTTTTTGCTTTGTAAGTCTCTAATACCTTCAATAGCCAATGTAAACAACTTTCATTCATTATTTTATATAATTTTTGATTAATTATACTACCAAAACTTTTAACGGCAAAAATGTATTTTACATTTTACAAATAGAAAATACGTTT
>NW_020439296.1:162193-165885 GCF_000699045.2 Agrilus planipennis
AGATTAGATTACTGTTCGCAAATAGTTAAGGATGTGGGCTGTTCTAGTTTTAGGGAAATGCGAAGTTTAGCTCAGGATAGGAAAGAGTGGAGGTACGTGTCCAACCAGTCTTAGGACTGATGACCTTATGATGATGATGATGATACCTAATGGATCTTAACAATTTATAAAATCGTCCAAAGAAACACGATTACCCATAAAATTAGTATTTTTAGGCTTAGACGTTCTCTGTTCATTGTTACATTAAATTCGCATAGGCATGTAGAAGCTGAGGTATAACTTCCTATTAAACATCATTAATTTCGATGAGATTTTAGACTCGAGGAGATGATTGTCAGAATTTAGATTAGATTTAGATTGCTTATTAATTATAATTATTGTATCTAAATATATAATAGCCAAAGGTCACTCATTCATTCATTGACAAAACAAGAAATCTCTAAAAAAGTTATAGAATTTGGCAAGTAGATAGTTCATACGTAGGAAGCGTCAGCTAAGAACGGATTTTGCGACAGGACCTAATTAAACAGGAGGAGACATAAGGATAAGTTCTTCTGGTACATTATAAAAATTGTTGAAAAAATGTTAAAGATTTAGAAAAGGTTTCAAGTGCACCACTGGAGAAAATATTGACCAAATTTGGGCGGTTACGGTTAGAATATTAAAATTGTTTCTGTAATCTGCCCATGTTTCATGTAGTCGTTGAATGTTAAAAGTAAAAACTACATTGCATGAGCAACGGTCATGAGTGGAAAATTGGTTATCCAAAATTGTGTTACGTTTGAACCCTGCGTCACTATTGTCGTTTATAAATGATACACCATTTTTACAGTTAAGGAACAGATAAATATTGGGCATCAGTGTGGTTAAATTACTGATTTGACACAACCTTATTACTCGTAGAGAAATTACTCGACACAGTAAAATTCCACAAAAACATGATCAGATTTTTGTAATTGACTTGTTTATGCAGCATATATATGTTAATTGCAAAATATTAAATTAGTTTCGCAAATTGTGTGTTGTCATTTTTATATATGTTTTATTTTTGCAATTGTGACAATTACTTTTAATTTTTATTAAACGAAAGATTTCGTTTAAACTTTCCTTAATAAGAATGTTTCAGTGTTGATAAGGTCTTGTTAGAATTGCGGGCATTTGGGAGTATCGAGTATGTCGAGTAGACTCGATAAATAAACTGATCTTTATTAGATTACCATTCAATGGTCGGTAATGCGCTTCTGGAATTAGCATTATTGTTTCTATTTGCGACGGAAAAATTAAAATATTAATATATGCACAACGACGTAGGTATGTCAGCGGCGTTGTACGTTAAAATAGAGAGGCATTTCAGTTGTATGTAGCATCAGGAAATTATAAACCTAAAATAGCAGGAAATTATTATTAATTAAATAAAGTTATAGCAAATCGTACCATACAAATTGTATTGTCGCTTTTAAACAAGTCTGTAAAATAGTAAAGTACATAATTCATAGGTTCTATATATGCGCTTTTTGGATTGCAGTTAGGGTTGCCACCTTTTCAGGCTTTACATAAAGTATTTCTCGACTAAAAGGTTAAACAAAAAAGTACTCAGCAAAAAAATAAAATATTTTAGTTTTTGTTTTTAAAAACATATTTTTTGTTACACCTAGCAGCCAGTAACGAATTGCTGTCGCTCTTAAATACATTAATAGCCTCTAAACATGGCAAACAAAGATTTAAGTAAACTAAAAGTTCATTTTTAATTAGTTCTAATGAAGCGTTATTCCTGTCGTCCCGCCACTTTGCGTTCATAACAGAGAATACTCTTTCTGTAAATGCTGAAGTGGCCGGAACGGACAGCAAAAGTGACACTACTTTGAACAGATTTGGGAAATCAGGTTGTTCCGTAAATATGGCTTGCCATTTTTCTGTGCAATATTATTGATGTAAAAATACTCTGAATTTCGAATAATCGCTTACAAAATTACGATGTTTACTTAAGGCCTTAAATAAAGTATTTTTGCGTACTTTATGTGTCTTGTAAAGTATAACGTACGCACAGTCGAAATAGAGTACAATACTTTATAATAAAGTACGGGTGGCAACCCTAATTGCAGTCCAGGTCCCCGTGGATATAGGGCCCCGGCTCCCATTGAAGACAATGGATAATATTATTGTGGATTGAGAAAACAAAAAAGAAATAATCTAAATGCTTTATAATTTATAATAACAGAAATACAAAAAATTGCTTTAATTTTTTTCCTAATCATTAAAGAAATTGGTTTATTAAGTAAAGTAATGTTAGCCCAGGACCCTTCATATTCACGGTCCTCCTCTCAGGTAATTACTTGTACGGTAAGCAATATAGAAATTGGAAATTCATCATAATAATTGTTATTCGAAATAGTTATCTCGATTATTTATTTTCAAAACAAGTCTCCAGGGGTTTCAGCTTATCCTATGCACAAATTAGCGAGCCCTATTATACGTAATTAGCTTGTTTTGGACAAATTTTTGAGTTACTATATGGATTATTCATTATTGCGACATGAAAAGGTATTTCCAAGTAATGTAATTTATTTAATGCAATTATTTACATATGATCAATTTCTCTTTAAAATTCCAATAGTGGATTATTTTGATAAGAACCAAAATTTAAATGTTTTTCCAAAATAGAAAAAGTATAAAAAGAATCAAGAAATAAGTATTAAACCCTTAAAAAAAATAACAGTAGTTGTATTTCGGTCTCTACGGTGGTCGTCCTTAGAATTTTCTACTCGATTTTTATATCTTAACTAATATTATAAATTCTAATGTGAGTTTGTTTGTTTGCTACCATTTTGCGTCTTAAATACTCAACCAATCATAATGAATATTTGTATACACATTGTCAGGGGTACAGAAAAGGATATAGGTTACCATTTATTTAGAAAAAGGTACCATCCCCGAGGGATAAAAAAATTTGTTTTATGTGGTTGTCGATAATCTTGGACACGTGTTTAGAACATTAACGTAAAACCTATCATGAAATTTCGTACACACATTGCCAGGGGTACAGAAAGGGACATAGGGTACCTTTTATCCAGAAAAACATACTGTTCCGGAGGGTTTGAAAAAAGTTAGTTTTATATGGTTCCCAATGATTTTTAACATATATTTAGAACGTCAACCAACGCGACCGAAGCTGCGGGTAAACACTATCATGAAATTTTGTTGCATAGTCGGTGTATAGAAAATGATATATTTAGGGTACCATTTACCCAAAAAAAAAGAATGCTTGTCTCTAGGGTTAGAAAAACTTAGTTGTATGTGGTCGTCAATTATCTTTAGCGCTTATTTATATTTAGGACATCAACGCATGTTTTATAGAAAAATATTTTGATTTTCAGTCAAAATAGGCATTTGAAAAAAAAACGTATCGTAACGTATCCTATTTAATATTGTATAATAAATTAAAATCAATTCCTCTCCCCTCTATCTCATATCCTACATCTGAAATCTATCAAAATGGTAAAATTTTATGGAACTCAAAAGTTTATTTTTTTTTTATATTCTAAAAATGTGGTTTTCCGCTTCTCCTTTTGAAGGGGAATACCTCTCCTCCTTTTTTACATATTTCTTTTCTGAGAAAACAATCTTGGCAGCGCTAAAGTGTAACAGAACCCAGGTTTTTAAGCATTTTTTTAATTATTTTTAATTACTATTTA
>NW_020439296.1:168590-171046 GCF_000699045.2 Agrilus planipennis
TCCTCCTCTCAGGTAATTACTTGTACGGTAAGCAATATAGAAATTGGAAATTCATCATAATAATTGTTATTCGAAATAGTTATCTCGATTATTTATTTTCAAAACAAGTCTCCAGGGGTTTCAGCTTATCCTATGCACAAATTAGCGAGCCCTATTATACGTAATTAGCTTGTTTTGGACAAATTTTTGAGTTACTATATGGATTATTCATTATTGCGACATGAAAAGGTATTTCCAAGTAATGTAATTTATTTAATGCAATTATTTACATATGATCAATTTCTCTTTAAAATTCCAATAGTGGATTATTTTGATAAGAACCAAAATTTAAATGTTTTTCCAAAATAGAAAAAGTATAAAAAGAATCAAGAAATAAGTATTAAACCCTTAAAAAAAATAACAGTAGTTGTATTTCGGTCTCTACGGTGGTCGTCCTTAGAATTTTCTACTCGATTTTTATATCTTAACTAATATTATAAATTCTAATGTGAGTTTGTTTGTTTGCTACCATTTTGCGTCTTAAATACTCAACCAATCATAATGAATATTTGTATACACATTGTCAGGGGTACAGAAAAGGATATAGGTTACCATTTATTTAGAAAAAGGTACCATCCCCGAGGGATAAAAAAATTTGTTTTATGTGGTTGTCGATAATCTTGGACACGTGTTTAGAACATTAACGTAAAACCTATCATGAAATTTCGTACACACATTGCCAGGGGTACAGAAAGGGACATAGGGTACCTTTTATCCAGAAAAACATACTGTTCCGGAGGGTTTGAAAAAAGTTAGTTTTATATGGTTCCCAATGATTTTTAACATATATTTAGAACGTCAACCAACGCGACCGAAGCTGCGGGTAAACACTATCATGAAATTTTGTTGCATAGTCGGTGTATAGAAAATGATATATTTAGGGTACCATTTACCCAAAAAAAAAGAATGCTTGTCTCTAGGGTTAGAAAAACTTAGTTGTATGTGGTCGTCAATTATCTTTAGCGCTTATTTATATTTAGGACATCAACGCATGTTTTATAGAAAAATATTTTGATTTTCAGTCAAAATAGGCATTTGAAAAAAAAACGTATCGTAACGTATCCTATTTAATATTGTATAATAAATTAAAATCAATTCCTCTCCCCTCTATCTCATATCCTACATCTGAAATCTATCAAAATGGTAAAATTTTATGGAACTCAAAAGTTTATTTTTTTTTTATATTCTAAAAATGTGGTTTTCCGCTTCTCCTTTTGAAGGGGAATACCTCTCCTCCTTTTTTACATATTTCTTTTCTGAGAAAACAATCTTGGCAGCGCTAAAGTGTAACAGAACCCAGGTTTTTAAGCATTTTTTTAATTATTTTTAATTACTATTTATTTATTTAAATTTTTTTTTGGTTTATCGATAGATTAGTATACCAAGGAGCCCATTTTGATTGCATTTTATGTTGAATCCACTTTTTATAAATTTTATTTAACTTTTTTCGACTAAAACATTTTTTTTATGACAAATTACTATATAAAAGCTTTCGCAGTCAGTAGGTGAACTAATGCTGTTCTGATTAGGGTCTATAAAGTCCGATGTCGTTTGGGGTTGCGTTACCGAGCGGTATGGTCTAGAGGTCTAGACCATTGCTTAGCATTCGGGAGGACGCCGGTTCGATTCCGGGTCCGTCTGCCTTGGTGCAAGTTTTTCAAAAACAATCCTCTTCCCAATCCCAACCTTTCCATTTCCTTCCGGGAGATGGGCATCCACATCCGACATCGGAGTTGGAAGGACCTCTGAAGAAGCTCGCCACTCGTACTAGCGAAACGTTAGGAAGCAACTCCAACCGATGACGCTCATTAGACCTGAATCAGAACGGTACCAGTTCACTAACTGGCTGCGAAACCCTTTGTCTTTCTGTTTAGAAGACTTTTTTTAATAATAGTTAATTTTTAATATGAAAATTCATTTTTCGAATTTTTTACCCACTACAAACTACCTCAAATTAATGAGGGAAAATATTGTTGCCTCTGTCACGCCGTCGCCGGAAATAGAACCCGGGATCTTTGGCTTTACGCACCAGTACTCTGACCACTAAGATACGGGGTACGATTCCCGGCGAGGGTGTGACAACAGCAACAATTTTCCCTCATTAACCTGGGGTAGTTTGTAGTGGATAAAAAATTCGAAAAATGAATTCTCATATTAATATTTCACATTTTTGTATTATGTTCCACTCTGTATAGCTGCAAAGTAAATACCTTATATATACGAGGGTGGATTGATAAGTTTCCGGCCTGACCAAGAAAAACAAGGTTTTTAAAAATTTTTTTTTTTTTTTTTTCAACATAATCTCCTCCAAGGCTGATACATTTCTCATAGCGGTGTTCCAGTCTATTAATGCCATCTCTATAGACTGATTCGTCAAGCTCCTCAAAATAACCATTTACAGCTTCGATTACTTCTTC
>NW_020439296.1:172573-187275 GCF_000699045.2 Agrilus planipennis
AGGATGGAAGGAGTAGTAGGGATATAAAGCAGAGGATAGCGCAGGGTCGTGTCGCCTTTAATAAAAAGAAGTCACTTCTATGCTCGCGAACGGTTAAATTAGAAATTCGAAAAACGTTGTTAAAGATGTATGTTTGGAACACGGCGTTGTACGGGTGCGAAACATGGACAGTGGGCGCGGCGGAAGCCTTCGAAATGTGGTGTTATAGGCGGGTGATGAGGATAACGCGGGTAGAGAGGGTTAGAATGAGGAGGTATTAGAAAGAATAGGAGAACAGAGGACTCTATGGAAGTCAATAAAAAGTAGGCGAGATAGGTTGGTAGGACACGTTCTCAGGTCTGAAGGTCTGAAGGTCTAGTCAGAGACATATTAGAGGCAGAAACAGGAGTTAAGAGGGGTAGAGGTAGACCTAGGTTAGATTACTGTTCGCAAATAGTTAAGGATGTGGGCTGTTCTAGTTTTAGGGAAATGCGAAGTTTAGCTCAGGATAGGGAAAAGTGGAGGTACGTGTCCAACCAGTCTTAGGACTGACGACCCTATGTTCTATTCTAAATTGGTATTAAGTTTAATTTTCTCAAAAAGTATTAGTCGTAAATAGTAACATTCTGATATTGGACTAAAGAAAATAACATTCTGCACATAATGAGCTGATAAAGAATATAGCATTCCATTTAAAAAGAATAGTTATGCCAGTTCGAAACAATTTATTTTGGAAATTGTAAATTTCAATGAATTTGAAAAGATCATGTTCGCGTTAATAGTGGAAATAGTAGGCTACTTCTCCCACAAGCTCTGTGTGAAAATACCACACTTTCTGTGTGCTTTCGTTTTGGACATATTCAAAATGCCGCGGAGTACAACAACAGTCTGTTTATTGAAATAGTGTGAATTTTATGGAAACTGATGCATTTTGGACATAATATATGATTAACAAAGTGGTATTTAAATGTAACAAGGAATTCCATTCGAAAAAAAGGTAACTTTCAGGAAAAAGGGACACTCTGTATAATCGAAAATTATTTTAAGATAAGAAAATACTTATGCGGTACCACCTTTGTAAGAAACTTTTCTTGGCATCTTTAACTATAAACCACTTATTGAAGAAACCCGCTCGCATGGGACACCCTGTATAATTAGTTTTTGTAATGAGTATTTTACATCGCAAGGTTATAAAGAATTGCTGATGACAGGGGTGTCGGCACTGTATAAGTAAATTGGTATGTAAACAATAAAAATAAAAACAATATTATCTTTAATGTTATAGATTGGAAATTCCATATAGATACTCTGGAGTTTTTAAAATATTTCTTGCCCCATATGGATATTATTAATCTTATATAATATGTTAAAATCGAATCGTGACATTCAAAATCCGCGTTACATCAGATTTTGTTGCATTCTACAGTTTTGATAAAAAATTGTATTACAGACATATGTTACGTATATGTAGGTCATCTTTGCGTTGTGGTGTCGCTAATAATGCTCGTAAGTTGAAAAAAACAGTTTACGCAATCTGTCGAAAAAAATTTACATTAATTTTTGTGTATTACAACCGGAATTACTACTCTTTTTTTTATATGAAAACGCCAAAAATAAATGAGTTTTCTTGGTCGCGTGATTTCCTAGAAATGTACGTAGACATTCTTAATTTAATGCTAATGCGTATATTTATTTACATTAACGTAATTTTACGATTGGTCTGGATAAGTTACGCCTTATTTTATCTATAAATATGAATTTATATATTAGTAATATTATTACCAAAACAAAATGCTACGACGTTTTCAAAGAATGAGATCTATTTCGGTAACAAATTTTAATACCAGTATCAAATTGCGTTATTAACAATTCAGAGTCAAATACAACTAAGTATCAGTTATCTAGAGAGGGTTTTCTTTATCAGCTTGTAATCTATCATTATATCGTGTTAACGAAATCATACAACAAAATTGCGGTAATTACTTTAGCAGGATAAATATAATAATAATTATTATTAAAGAATCATGAACCTAAATGCATATTGAAGAACAAAAAGCAGTGACAGCGACATTTTTTGAGGTCGAAATTAGTATAAATCGTAATTTGGTAATTGTTTACTTATGGTCACATAACATAGGTGGGGCGGGGAGTGGGTGTGTAGGGTATGTTATTGGGAAAAAGAGACGACGGGACAGTTAATGTGTTGTAAAGTAGCTAGGACAAATCAAAAACTAAAAATCTTAAGCTTTATTGATAAGTAAAGAGGTGATAGAGATGATTTAGATACGGAAAATCTATTAACGGAGGCATTAAGAGTAAAACTCTTTTGGGTGTTTCATTCCCACCAGCCGCTACTGCTGGTGGGCGGGCAGTCCCTCAGGACTACGCCGGAAGGTAGGGCGGAATGCCTCTTTTCAGGAATCGTGGGACGGGTGGGTACTGATTCGGGTGAGAAAGATGAGATGGACGAAATGAAGGCAAAGGAGAATGAAAGATTATCTGTGGAATATTACTGCCCCAGTATTTGCCTAAGTGATCCAAGGAAACTACAGAAAAACTTGAACCTAGGCAGACGGACCCAGAATCGAACCGGCGTCCTAAAAAAACCTAAACTTGTGGGTGTTTCATTCCCACCAGCCAGTAACGCTGGTGGGCGGGCAGTCCCTCCGGACTACGCCGGAAAGTAGGGTGGAATGCCCTCTTCAGCCTCTTTTCAGGAATCACGGGAACGGGTGGGTGGTGGTTCGGGTGGGAAAGATGAGACGGACGAAGTGAAAACAGAAGAGAATGAAAGATTATCTGTGGAATATGTTACCGCCCCAGCATTTGCCTAAATGATCCCAGGAAACCACAGAAAAACTTGAACCGAGGCAGACCGTCCTCCCGAATGCTAAGCAATAGTTTAAACCTCTAGGGTAAATCAATTATTCTCTGGGTGTAACAAAGAATCCAATAATTAAGACCTAAAATACGTAGCTAGATAGTAAAAATATAAAATTATAGATACGTCGATGTTTATACAACTGTATGCACAATTGGTAAATATTGAATCAAACAAGATCACATTTGAAAATTCTGTGGTTCGGCATTTATTTGTAGCAATAAACTCATTGAAGCAATATTTTCCGGATATGGATAATCGTCAGTCCAGTTCTTGGATATTAAGACAATTTAGTACTGATGATAACATTATTAAAAACGAAGACGTAGCGGCCAAAGTGGAATATTTTGGACTACGCCAGAATACTACTTGCAGAGTAGAATTTCAAAATTATGATCTTACCTCATTTTGACGAAAAACTGGTGCCGAATATCCTGCTCTAGCTAAGAGAGCTTTAAAAATGGTAATACCCTTTGCCAGCACCTATAGATGTGAGAGTGCTTTTTAAATTTTGGTTACACTAGAAACAAAAACCAGAATCCTTCTAAATGTGGAACATGACTTACGATGCGCTTTAAGAGAAATTAAAGCTAACATAAAAAAAATTGAAAAATGCAAAATAATACCAATCATCATACTAACTATTTTTGCTTAATTTATTGTTTAGGTATATAAAATTGTAAAACTGATGTGCAATTTGTGATTATGACAGATATCTGTATTTGATTGTGTTGTTTGTATTGATAACATTTTAAGGTCAGGGTAAAATCAGTTTTCTTAATAGGTCACAGGGGTAACAATATTAAAAAGGTTAGGAACCACTGCTCTATGCCACGCCGATCGTTGCATTCAGGGTTGAAATAATACCGGAAATATGATATTTTTTCGATCAGGTAGAGATAAATTTGAGAAAATGTACTGTATAAGTTAAATAGGGGTAACGGGGTAAATAAAATGAAAGAAAAATGTAAGCAAAATTGACAAAAACTGTTAATCTAATGTAAAATGTAAGTATAGTAAGAATGTAATGTTGAGAGCAAATTGCAAAAACCCCAAGATCAAATCAACCATGTTGCTGTAAACAAATAGGCATACGACAAATACAACACAAACGTAATGAGTGTTGTCTATTCCTACATTAACGTATCCTAACCCAATTTAACTAACCGAACAATAATTTTATTTGATTCCTTAGATTCTTAGGGTTACGGTAGGAAAAGACAACACCAATGAAGTATTTACAGTAATGCGAACCACAAAAAAGAAAAAAACCCATTACGACGTATTAACTTTTCAATAAAATCGGAGGTGTGGCCCTGTAAGTAAACAATTATCGTAAATTTTAATCATTATAGATTAGGTTAGGTTATCAATGCAATAAAATTGATTGATTGATTTATTTAAATGTGATCGAAGTTCTTACTTTTTTTATTTCTTTTCAAAAATTATATTTCATTTAGTTTAATAGTATTGCTAAATTTGAAACAACGGTACCTAAGACTTCATCGGATAAATATATGGTTCTATACATTAAATTATCTATTTAATTGTTTATATCTTTTGTGCCGCCGCCACTGGTAATTAAATTTCGGCAATCATAAGAACTGGCGTGCAGAGCAGGTTGCGTATAGAAACAAACGTTTTAAATAAGTTAAAATTTTTTAAATTTAAAAATTAAGCAGTCATTAATAGAAATGTTATAATAAACATTATTTGTAAATAGATTAAAGAAGTTCGTTCATAGGTATTTCGGACAGTGGTCCAAAGAGGTAGGCGGCGGGGCAGTTTTCTTGGGGATTGCCCAAAAATTCCGCATAGAGCTCTTGATATCTTGATAACGTCAATCCGCCTCTTCTTCTGTCATCATCCTGCAAAGTAAACAATTAATAACGTCGTTTTCATATTTTGTTATAAATTTAATCTTTTTGAGATTTCGAGGGGTGGAAATTTAACTTGGTAGTGTAGCTGATGAACTACATAGCGGCAAGAAAACTAATTAATAATCAGTGTATCAGTATGGTATCAAAATAAATAAAAGTAAAACAGAAACATTGATACGCACGGGAAGAAAAAGTAGGGAAGGAGTGCGGTACAACAACCCTTTGAAGCTGGAATGGCAAAATTAGCAGGCAAAAATATAAATCTTCGGATAATTAGCCTTGTTAGGATTAGGATTTTCCTCGTCGATTTTACAATTTTTGCATGCCAACATCATTAATCAAAAATACTTGTACGCAAGTAGAGAAAGAACGAATATAAAGATAGGAAACGAAAGATTAGAAGAAGTGGCTGATTTTAGGTATCTAGGAATTCAGATAAGTTCAGAGTAGTAGGGATATAAAGCAGAGGATAGTGCAGGGTCGAGTCGCCTTCATTAAAAAGAAGTCACTTCTAAGCTTGCTAAAGATTAATTTAGAAATTAGAAAAAGATTGTTAAAGGTGTATGTTTGGAGCGCGGCGCTGTACGGGTCCGAAACATGAACGGTAGGTGTGCCGTAAAAGAAAAGGTTAGATGCGTTCGAAATGTGGTGTTACAGGCGAATGTGGGATGTCCTAGTTTTAGGGAAATGCAAAGATTAGCTCAGGATAGGAATGAGTGGAGGTTCCTGTCCAACCAGTCCTAGGACTGACGACCTGATGATGAACTTTCTTTCTTATAGAGAATTTAATATGAAAAACAAACTTAACACTGCAATTACATCATATTAAGTGCTTGGTCGATATAGGCGGAGTCATAATAAACGAATTCCACAGTATTTGTAATGACTGTTTTGTTTTAAAGGATTTAAGTAGTTAAGAAAAAGTTTTCTTTTAAAAATGGATTGCCAAAAAGGTAATAGACTGTTAAAAGATATGCCTACATTACTTACGCTTAGTAAATTATTATAAGCCTCGTCAACCACTTCTACATCGTCAATAGCGAATTTTGTAATGCAGTTGTATCTGTATTCATCAGCGTCAATGATACCATCATCGTTCAGGTCGATCATTTTGAAATTCGAGTCGATAAACATTTTCATTGCTTGCGGGAAATCTTCATACCTTCGACCCAAGCAGCACTGCTGCACAGCTTGTCGAAACTCGTCCACTGTTATTTTACCGTCCTGTAACAGGTCCTATTAATCCGAACAAAACAATTTTTTCATTAAAATGATGACTCTGTGTAAATCTGTTCGGAAATTTCAACATCTTATTAAATACTTGCCAATTGTGCCGGCAAAATACAAATACAAACCAATGTTACGCGCGGTGCGACAGCGCCCTTATTAATGCGCCTACATGCAATAGCGGCCAAACAGAGAGATCACTAAAGTTAGAAAATAAGAACATATCTGCGACGCAAATGCATTAAATACAGTGGTTATTAACTTGCCTGCAACAGCTACATTATAATACTCTACGAACAAAATTATTACAAACACTCATATGATATAGTGCAAAGCTTTTTGGCAAGGCTTCTTCTTTACAAAAAGAAACATTTTTATAAAACTATTGTTATATTTCACAATCCATTATTTTCTGCTTTCATATTTTGAAAATAATCGTAATACATTTTTAGCAATTATCACGAAAAGAACTGTAAACGAAACGATTAGAAAATTACTTAATATAAGTAATTATAATAATAATAATAATGTACTTTAAAAAACAATAAAATATTTATATGTACAGAGAGGGCAAATTTAGTGAAGAATATGGTACATGTAAATTGGTTTATCCTGCACGAATAGTACGTAAAAATTTAGAAATTCAAACTTAAATTTCACTAAGTCTAAGTTTAATATTTCGAGAAAGATTTTAAAAACTGACGGTTGAATGAATGAAGAAATAAATAGGTCTGATTGTGAATTATGTTATGATTATGAAAAATGGATTGTAACCTTGTTAAAATCTGCCAGTTCAGCCATTTCTTCCCACAAACTTAACATTATATGCTGATATTCTTGTAATCTCGAGAAACTAAATTCACCTTTTCCTTCAATGATGGTTGCTCTAAGAGCTATACAGGCAAAATCCCGTTCGTCCAAGTATCCATTTCCATCTATATCTGAAAATGCAAATTTAAAAATAATATGTGAAACATTTTACGTAGATATAACAAGCTAACACGACAAAGTTATATGGTGTCTTATTTTTGAAATGCACTTCAATTTGTCACTTATTATCTGCTAATTTGTCACCAGATTACCAAATATAAAATTTGTCGCTCTAGTCGGCTATTGATAAATAAACGGTGCGCTATCTTTATATCCAACTGGCACCACACATATTAACAGAAATGCTATAGAAAAATATTGTGAAGGGCATAATTTGTCGCTGAAATACAGTAGTGTTACCCATTTTGTCACTTTAAGCTGATCAACGAAAAATAATTGGGAATGCCGTAGAAAAATATTGTAAGGGCATAATTTATGGCTGAAAGATGGTACTTTTGCCCATTTTGTCACTTCAAGCTGATCTGCGAAAAACGATTGGAGAGCTGCTAAGCTGGCTCTGCACATAACGTATCTCGAAATGAGAATGCCGTAGAAAAATATTGCGGGGAGCATAATTTGTCGTTAGAAGATGGTACTCTTACACTTTTTATCACTTCAAGCGGATCAGAGAAAAACGATTGGAGAGTCGTCAAGCTGGCACTGCAGTTAGGGTAATTTGAAATAGAAATGCCGTAGAAAAATATTGTAAGGGCATCATTTATGGCTGAAAGATGGTACTTTTGTCTATTTTTTCACTTCAAGCTGATAAGCGAAAAACGATTGGAGAGCCGTCAAACTGGCACTGCACTTAACGTATCTCGAAATGGGAATGCCGTAGAAATATATTGCGAGGAGCATAATTTGTCCTTAAAAGATGGTACTCTTACACATTTTGTCACTTCAAGCTGATTAGCGAAAAACAATAAGAGAGTCGTCTTACTGAACATGGCGTAATTCGGAATTGAAATGCTATGGAAAAATGTTGTGGGGGGCATATTTTGTCGCTAAAAGATGGTACTTTTGCCCATTTTGTCACTTCAAGCTGATCAGGGAAAAACGATTGGAGAGCCGTTAAGCTGATACTACACATAGTTTATCTCGAAATAGAAATGCCGCAGAAAAATATTGTAAGGAGCACAATTTGTCGCTAATAGATGGTACTTATACCCATTTTGTCACTTCAAGAAAATCAATGTTTTAAATCAACTAAAGATGAAATGTAGGCTTACATTTTTTTATTAATTTTATCACAACGTTGTGATTCAACATTTATTTATTTTTACCAGTATCTGGCAAAGCTTGGGTATTGAAAATTTGTGCTAAGATCAACAAAAAAAATGTAAACCTACTTTTCATTCTCAATTGATTTAAAACATATAAATATAGGTATCAGGATATTCTGTGCGTAGTGCCAGCTTATTGAAGCCTTTCTCTGGTTTCTTTTCGTTGGTCAATTGGAGGCTTGACTTACGACAAAGTCTACTAAAAGGTATCATCTTTCGGCGATAAATTATGGTACTTATTACGATATTTTGATTTCGACTTTGCCCAATACTACTATATAAGGGGTAAATGCTCTATTTTCGTATACTTTTAAGGGGTATCAACTTACTTGAAATTTACAGGAAAACTATGACGAAAATCTTAAATTTTATAGATGCAAGTACGTGTATAAAATTTCAATTTCTTATTCAAGTAAAATTTCTTGAATAGTAATTTTATGTAAAGTGTAATTAGAACATTAATTATCAACCCTAAAAACATGATAGTGGTAATTTTTCCTAAAAAAGAAAAAAAACAGGATTTCGTAACCTCTGTGAAGGAGGAGTGCCTGCTCTAGGGCAACTGACATTGTCATACTGGATATTGTCCCTTTAAGATGTCAAGCCTTGGACTTCAAAACAGAACGTTTAAAATAAGTTTTGTTGGTGAGCCACGTATGCTATTTGGCAGCATGCGATTTCAGAAAATTTAACAAGTGGTATTGCCTAGGTTAAAAAAAAGATGAATGCGTTGCTGTACCTACATGACTCGGACACAGAGAAAAAATAGACCGTTTGTGTTTTTGAAAAGTTCGATGACATTCGTATTCACGTCAACCGAAACAAGTGACTCCCTGTCAATATATTTTTAGACTTGTCATTTTATTCATAATTTTTTGTTCGTTTAAAACAGTTTCTCACAATTGCCTACAGTTCTTTGTTCTGCAACGCAGATGTTTTTTTTTTACTTTGTAGATACAGAAATTCTATTCTTTCGCCAGAAAGTTCTAAAAATATCTGTTAAAATGAAATTTGATATTTGCAAAATACAAAAGTCACTTTTAATATTTCTAAGAACTATTTTCATTTCCTCGTCTCCGTGAATTATAGACATTTTCCTTAACAGGATGTCCAGGTGTACAAAAAAAGTACTTCTTTTTATCTAAATAATTTCATTGTATTGTGTCTTGTTTAGACAAAAGGGTGTCGCCCTTCGGTTTTGTTTAAGTAAAAATCAACTGCAAAGTTATGTGATCGAAATTGGTCTTATGGTCATAACTGATTTCCACTAATTGTCATCATAATCATAAGGTCCTTAGTCCTAAGACTGGTTGGACACACACCTTTACGCTTTCCTAATTGTAAAGATGATTTATTTATTTATTCTGTGTTATTCCTCTGCAATTTTCGGAAAAATGTAATAACCTAGAATCCGATAACTCCAAACAAGCGAATTACTTATTTTATAATAAAAACAAATGTATGATTTTCACTGGTGATAAAGGCCTAAATACAAAATCAATTATTGCTTAAATGTAATGATGCTCCCCCACAGTTAGAAGACTGTTACTGATAATGATGTTTGTATAATTACAATTTGTGTTGAACATCTCACTTATACGATTTGTTAGTTATTTCTAATTAGGTAATGTACTTTACTAAATACAAAATTAAACATAGTTTAGTTACAAAATATAATTTACTTGGCCACTTTAATCAATTAACCACACACTGTGGCTTCTTGAGATGGAAGAATCAGCCTGAATTATTTTTCGGCAATGTTAATTCTGTTTATCCTAACTAATCTAATATTGTAAATGGTGAGTGTTTGTTTATTACGATTTCAGGCTTTAATTACTCAACCGATCATTAAAAAAAAATTTGTACACACATTGTCAGTTAAAAAATAGTACTACATTCCCGAGGGATGGTAAAATTTGTTTTATCTGGTCGTCGACAATCTTTGACGTATATTTAGGATATCAACGCGAGAGAAGCCGCGGGTAAAACCTATCATGAAATTTTGTACATACATTGTCAAGGGTACAGAAAAGGACATAGGGTACCTTTTTACCATAAAAAAGTACTGTTCCCAAGGAATAGTAAAATTTGTTTTATCTGGTCGTCGACAATCTTTGACGTGTAGTTAGGACATCAGCGCGAGAGAAACCGCGGCGGGTAAAACCTATCATAAAATTTTGTACATACATTGTCAAGAGAACCTAGGGTACCTCATTATCAAAAAAGGTACTGTTCCCAAAGAATAGTAAAATTTATTTTATCTGGTCGTCGACAATCTTTGACGTGTATTTAGGACATCAGCACGAGAGAAACCGCGGTGGATAAAACCTATCATAAAATTTTGTTCATACATTGTCAAAAGAACCTAGGGTACCTTTTTGTCAAAAAAAGTACTGTTCCCAAAGAATAATAAAATTTATTTTATCTCGTCGTCGACAATGTTTGACGTGTATTTAGGATTTCAGCGCGAGAGAAACCGCGGCGGGTAAAACCTATCATAAAATTTTGTACATACATTGTCAAAAGAACCTAGGGTACCTTTTTGTCAAAAAAAGTACTGTTCCCAAAGAATAATAAAATTTATTTTATCTGGTCGTCGACAATCTTTGACGTGTATTTAGGACATCAGCGCGAGAGAAACCGCGGCGGGTAAAACCTATCATAAAATTTTGTACATACATTGTCAAAAGTACAGAAAAGAACCTAGGGTACCTTTTTGTCAAAAAAAGTACTGTTCCCAAAGAATAGTAAAATTTATTTTATCTTGTCGTCGACAATCTTTGACGTGTATTTAGAACATCAGCGCGAGAGAACATAGCTAACTAACTAACTTTGATAAGCTGTACAATTAAAACAATTTTGATTGTACTCTAAATTGGTAAACAGCTGCGTACTGTGGATCCAGTATTAACTAATTTTAAGTGGGCGTCTGACCCGACCTTGATTTATTTTTTAATTTGTTTTATTATGACGTACTTACGTGCTCATCGAATTTAAATTAACTACAGAGATGTTAATTTTTTATTAAGTACCTAATACCAACGGATGGAGTATAACTCTCTTTTTCGTGTCTATAAATGTATATTATGAATTGCTTACAAAATATGTACCAAGTTACTTCTGTTTATACAATTTCGAGCCATTTGGCATCAGTTCAAAACAAACGAAGGCTGTAAAAGTTGTGACCTAGTGTACCACTGATTGTAAATTCGACTAAATAACGGAAAACTGTCGCTTTCCTAAAGAATAATTAACTTTCATTATCACCTGTGCGATAACATGATTTTTATTACTGAAGAAATCTTTATGGTATCTACATTTTGAAAATTACTTGAATACTGCAATGTTAGATTGTTTGATCGTTTCAAATTTTGATATTTTACGTTTTATCGATCTTTAATCTTGTCCTAACATATTATTTCGAAATAGAGTTTAATTTTGACAAATATGGCAACGTTGTCGTGGTAATTGTATATAATGTGGGGCTCACCGTTAGGGGAAGGGGGTAAAAAAAGCCTTGCAGAACACAAGAAATGGTTTTAGGTGGGGGGGAAGAGAAGAGTCGAATAAAAACTGAAAGTAATATCTTTTTCCACAGCAACATTTTATTATTTTTATATTTTAATCCAACTGCACTTACTGTAAAATCTTCTGCTAAAAGCTACTTTAAAAAACTTCAAAAGCTCTATTTTCCAACAGTTATGATTCACTAATGGCAAATGCAGTAATTATATATACTTCAAAAACTTTCTCTAGCGATGTGCCCCTTCCAATGTCTTGGATGCGCGCTGGCAAAATCGTAGGTAAGGAGAAAAAAGCTCATTATACTTCCACACAGTACCTGCCAAAAACTTTGTTCAATCATGAATAGTAGTGCGGGTCGAAAACTAGTGTTAAAGCCTTTAATATGTCTTCAAATATAAATAAACATCTCGTTGATATTTTCATTAGCAATTTGTACCAATAACAGCACATTTGAGTAATGCAATTGTAGTGTATAAAATGGTCAATTTTTTCGTGTAGTACTGTACGGATTATACGCTCCTCACCGGTTGATAGTTTGGCCGAGCGTTGTCTCCTTCCTTTTCTGGCCTAGTGCTGTTCTTTTCTACTTTGCGCCGGTCAAACTGAAGGTCACATCGCTACAGAAATTAAACGAAGTATACCTATAATTCTACTGTATGTTTAGTTAGTCGCTTTGGATAGCAGCCTAGGCGGAATTGAAAGTAGCGAATTATTCATTATGTCTATAAAATCGTCATGACCAAATAGAGTTTGCATGGCCACTGCCGGGTCGATGCATTCGTTCTAAATTAGAATGACTGAACGTCCGAAATAAATTCTCCTTGAAACAAAAGCTTATTAAAATTTGGCAAGCGGGGCCTATCACTGTATTCGACGCTTTTTACAAACGCTGTTGTCTGGCACAGAAAAACGATCCCACGAATCTCGAAACTGTAAGCATTGGCACGCATAGTGTATGTTATAAATTAAAATCAAATCGAATTGGAGTCTTACAAGAATTGCATGTGTGGATGCAATAAAATTTTATGAGAAAAGTTTTTAAAAGCAAGCTTTCGTTATGTAGGTGTAAAAAACGAAAAAAAATAATACTACAGTGGATTCCGGGTATAACGACAACGAAGGGGCCACTGTAATTTCGCCGTTATAACCAGAAGTCGTTACAGGCAAAGTTAAAGGAGATACACACACTGTTTTTTAATTTTGAAACAATTTTCGCCCTTTTTTAACAGTAAATGTACATCTGGACGTCACACTTATTCAAAAGTTTACTAAACACATTTGCTACTCAGAAACAACGGTATAGATCAGAGCCGGGCAAACTCGGCTCTTTTGACTCCCGAGTGCTCCTCAAGGTTAACCAAGTAGCTCCTCATTGATCCTGCGAGTGCGAGTGAGATGATTCTTTCCTTTTATTATCCCTTTCATTTCGTAGGTGAGTCTAAAGTGTGCTTTAAATTAGAGTGAATTACATATGACGTTGCTATAGCACAGTGGTCGCTATAACCAAGGTCGTAATAAATGAAATCCATTGTATGTTAAATTCGCTGTTATCATAGGGTTGTCAACCCGCAAGTCTGTTTGAACCACCCTAAACTAGTGGGTAGTGAGATAAAGAGGAATCTCCTTCTTCCCCTTTGGCTTTCATTTTTATCAATGTGTAGATTTGAAATATAGAATTTCCAAAAAATTTTCGCGTGACAGTTTTCCAAAAGGATAGTACTACCTATACTACAATGCGTTTCCGCTGGTCCTGGTAATCTTCGCGTCCTTAACTGTAGTAATCCAATCTGGGTCTTCCTATGCTTTTCAGGGGTATATCCCTATTTCTGCGCTTGACACGAGGTGTGGTTATTATGTTATGGAGATTTTATCATTATAATTCCCTACATAACAATCACAAACAACTCCGAAACTTTCCCGAAAATTTTCATGGGGACGAGTGGGTAATAGTGAGGTGGAACGGCTAACGAAAGCAACGATGTCCAAGTCCAAGATAAAGGAAATCCTGACAGTTTTTTCGATGTTCAGTCACCACGATACTTCCGACTAGACAGTGACCGGTTGAAGGCACGCATTTCCGCGTATGGTCGCCACTTGGAAAAAAATGCTGAACGCGCTTCGTGCTTTCTTCGTTGATTGTCCTTGAGTATTTTGCCAAAAATTTATGTATCCTTCCTACAGCCCGGATTTACCCTCGTGCTCCTTTTTCCTTTCCCCAAAACTAAAATCTCATCTCAAAGATAGTGTTCGTTGCGGCATATAAAAAGTCGAGGTGACTGTGACGACGGTTCTGAATTTTGTTACTTCAAAAGGCTACAAGAGGGGTCTTTGAAGAGGTATTGGGCAAACGTTAATAATAAGCATTGAGCAAAAATTAATTCACTTGTGTTTTATTCACAAATTTCCGAAACTTAATTTCCACACCCCGTATGTCTCTAACTAGCTCCTCATGTTTCAGAAGGTGTCCTAGCATCTTCATCGGTAGAAAATAAGTTTAAATACAAAAGTATATAAAATGGGTCTTAGAATTAGGTAGGTGTACTCCAGACTACCTTGTAAGGAGGAGAGTAAAATGCAGAAAATTGATACAGGAAACCAGAAAAGGTTTTAATGTAAGGAAAAAATAAAGAAATTACAAAAAGCTGATATAAGAAAAGAAATTTGGAGAAAAAAGATTTTGAAAATACGAACAAATGATAGATATGGGAAGGAATGAGAAGAGGCATTAAGGGACTTAATTAATTAATTGACGAACAGTTAAATAAGTGGAAAAGAATGGGAATGTTGTGTGTAGGTGAACTGATAATGGTTAGGATGAAAGATGAGGCTCTGACAAATATTGAAGAGTCGAGATACGTAGATGCAGGTGAAATGATAAGGGATAGGATAATAAATAAGGCTCTGACAAATACAGAAGAGTCGAGATACGTAGAGTTCATAAAGGCTTGGATCTGGGAGCATTGGCAGTGGGATTGTGTGCCAGGGTATTTGAAAGGAATAAATAAATAAATAGATGTAAAGGTTTAAAATGGGAAATTAATGTAGGTATTTTGCCAA
>NW_020439296.1:187829-195500 GCF_000699045.2 Agrilus planipennis
TTAATATATGTATATATATTTTGTGATATTAAGTTTTTTGGGCTCATTTACCACTCACCTCGACGATTTGGAAGCAATACATTGTGAGTTTAAAAAAACTACCTTGAAAAGCCTCAAATTAGAGGTTTATGACGCAAATATACATATTAGTTTTAGTTTACTGTTTTTTGTTGCTTATTGCTTACGTAGACATTACGTTTTCTATTATTTTAGTTATCAAATCAAGTACAAAATTTTTTAAAATATTTTTTTTATAGGAACGGGAATATTTTGATTCATTGTAAAGTACGTATTTTTGTAATGCCCATTAGCTGCCTCTTAAAAATATTGCGATAAAATTTTATTGGAATATCGAAAACTGGGTGATGTTTTATCCACAGCGTTCCCTATTAAATGCACACAACAACGATAAAAGCTTGCTTCTTCTTCCTATGCAGTTATTTTTGGCGTAAAATTCAATTTTAAGTGTAATAAATTGTTCAAAATTTAGCATGCCAAACTATCACCTCTTATTTAAAACTTTGACTCAGTTCAATGTTTTCTATCGCATAGAGTTATCTACGATACATAACACACCCACAATATTTTTATATTTATTTTTTTACCGTTTTCGAAAGGAATTTAGCCTGCAACGTATCATCAAATGTTTATTTAGGTTTTCAGTACAAAGCACAACAGCTGTGCACTACACCAGTTATACAAAAATATTGATTTTAATATTCATTTAAATTTTTATCTCTTTTCTAACTAATTAAATTAAACAAAAATATTGTTTTTGTAAACGCAATTAATAATCACTAAAAGTTTCCGATACGCGAGTTCATCCCTGTACTTTTATTGGTGTGAATAGTGCCACGATGAACTTTTTCAATGTCTTCTTCCTTTCGGTGATTCAAAAATATTGCAATTTTAATTGTTGCTTCCGAAGCCAAGTTCTGGCTTGATTAAGGCTTCTTGCTCCTAATGTGAGGAGAAGAACTCCTGACGATCTCAATCAATCAACTACTCCCAAAAAACTCGAAAATCTCCAACTACATCAACTATGGTTGCCATAGCCGAATGCTTGAATCAATTTGTAAGCCAGATAGCTATAATGCTCAGGGGTTAAATACTTAAACATTCATATACCCTGTCATGACTTGAAATGTGTAGTAAAAGGTACAAACAGCCTTCCTCCTAGGTTTAATCGAAGAACATGTATAATATTGGTGAACTCCTGAAGATCTCTCCAGCTAGGAGCAAGAATCTTTAATCAACAATGACCTAAAAATTCGAAAACCTCCAACTGCATCAACTATGGCTACAATAGTATGAATTCTTGAATAAATTTTTAAACTAGGGTCCTGCAATGCTCAGGGGTTAAACACTTAAACATTCGTATACCCTGTCATGACTTTGTGTAGTGAAAGGTACAAAAAGCCTTCCTCCTAGGTTTAATCGAAGAACATGTATAATATTGGTGAACTCCTGAAGATCTCTCCAGCTAGGAGCAAGAATCTTTAATCAACAACGACCTGAAAATTCGAAAACCACCAATTGCATCAACTACGGCTACAATAGCATGAATTCTTGAAAAAAATTGTAAGCTAGATACCTACAATGCTCAGAGATTAAACACTAAACATTCGTACACCCTGCTTTGGCTTTGCGCAGTAAAAAGTGAAAAAAGCCTTCCTCCTAGGTTTAGTTGAACAACATGTACAATGTTGGTGAACTCGTGAAGATCTCTCCAGCTAGGAGCAAAAATCTTTAATCAACAACTATCTAAAAACTCTAAAACCTGCAATTACATCAACTATGGCTACAGTAGCTTCAATGTTTGAACCAATTTGTAAACTAGGTATCTATAATGCTCAGGGGCTAAATACTGTTTAGTATTTGTACACCCTGTCTTGACTTAAAGGTAAAAAAGGCCTTCATCCTAGGTTTAGTTGAACAACATGTAGTACAATATTGGTGGACTTTTCATAAGAGTAAGAATAATATTTCAACCCTTTGATTTGAAAGGAATAAATAAATAAATAGATGTAAAGGTTTAAAATGGGAAATTAATGTAGAGGATGAAATTTTGAGTGAAGAAGGATGAAAGATTATGACGTTGTTGGATGTATTGGAAAAATGTGATGAAAGTAGAAATTGGGATGAGGGTAATGAGATGATTAATGCGAGTGGGAATGAAGAAAAAGAGATATATCAAAAAAAGTAAAGATGCATATTATGGAGGGGGGGGGCGGTAGGTGGCAGAATTTTGTTTATTTTAGTCAAATATGCAATTTTGATTCATAACGGATTTATCTATATTTATTTAATGGATTATATTGTTGTCTTGTTCTGTCCTAGTGTACCACGTGGTTTTTAGAATTATTTTAATTAACTATTTATTTATTCTTTTATCTTTACACGCTTTTAATATTATATAAATTTGGCAAGCGGGGCCTATCACTGTATTCGACGCTTTTTACAAACGCTGTTGTCTGGCACAGAAAAACGATCCCACGAATCTCGAAACTGTAAGCATTGGCACGCATAGTGTATGTTATAAATTAAAATCAAATCGAATTGGANTTTGCCATGTTTAGAGGCTATTAATGTATTTAAGAGCGACAGCAATTTGTTACTGGCTGCTAGGTGTAACAAAAAATAAGTTTTTAAAAACAAAAAATAAAATAGTTTATTTTCATGGTGAGTACTTTTTTTTAACCTTTTAGTCGAAAAATACTTTATGTAAAGCCTGAAAAGGTGGCAACCCTACCTGAAGGGGCTATTCATAAGATACGTGCGCAAATAGGATCGGGAGGTGCTTAGCACGATTAAATATGACAAGAGGGGGGAGGGGGTCTAAGGAAATGTAACATCCGCAGTTCATCAATTCTATTTTAATTTTTTTCTTAACTTGTCAATTTTTAAAATTATCCATTACGATGGAAAATTGTTCTTCTCAAAAAGATACTTATTAAAAACCTGTAAATAAACATTATGGTTAGATGACATGATAATTTGCAATTTTTTCGTTTAACTTCAAAACTTATTTTCGTAGAGGAAAATTCGTGTGGAATTAACAGATTGTGATCACCTCCCCCCCCCAAGAATTGTTTCTGGAACCATCCCTGAAATTATTATAATATAATGAGTCTAGGGTGTAACAGACTGCACATCTTGAATTATTGTTAAAAATGCTTAGTTCTGCTTTAAAAATTTATTTTCTAGCCAACATGAGCCAAAAATGTATTGTTTTAATTTGTAATTCCTCTCTGCAGTTTTCTATGGTGCAAGCGTAAAAGTTTTTAACAAAACTAAACCAATATTCCGCATTCGTCAGCTCGAAATAGAATTTTCTTTTTCTGTTGTTTAGAAATTAGTATTGCATTAGTTTAAGCCAATTTTCCTTAAAAAATACTATTATAATATACGTATCCAGATATTCATATACTTGAAATTTTGAAGAATGAAATATTTGGATTTTTGAAATTTGAATATTCAGACATGTATTTAGATGAATATCTAAATATTTAAATTTCAAATAATCTCTTGTTCATAGAATTTAAATTATTAATTTAATTATTCAAATAATTTGAGTACAATTCCGAGTTATACCATGTACGATTATGTATTTTATTACTATTTTTCTATTATCAAATCATCCTAATGCCAAAAAAAGAGAAAAAGCATAAATTCTGTACAATTCATAGCTCACTTAACGACCACATTAATAAAATAACGTTGCTTAACAAGTGGTTAAGCAATCAAGTTTCCGATGAATTTCACACGGCACTTTGGTTCTTTGATTTGGCACAAACCCACTTACCATATAAATACTTGATGGCAAAATACACTCTATTATCCCAATTATAAGCCATTACAATTACCGGGATGTTGTATAAAAAAAAAATATATTCCTGGTGTATGAATTTCACTCACTAACTCGATAGGGCAATTATGGCGCGTTCGAAACTAACGCACGTATGTATCTGTAGTTATTTCGTTTTGAAATATTTGAAATCGGTTGAAAGGCGCAACCGGCAAAGACGATGGCCGGGTCGTCTATTTTAGACGTCCCGACGGCCGAGAGGCTAGCGTCCGACCCAGGTGTATTTGCTATTCCCTAATTTACGAGGCGTCCCGACCGTAATAATGAAATACGTCAAGATTAGACAGGTTGCATGTAAATTTTGTTCAGTTCCTTACTTATTTACGAAAAGTATCAGTGGCGGAAGGGTGGGGGTTGAAGAAAAGAATTTTTTTCCACCTCCCCCCAAGAGCTCTACGATTTGTGAGAAAAATTGAATTAAGAAACTTGTCCTGAAGGTAGGGTTGCCACCCGTACTTTATTATAAAGTATTGTACTCTATTTCAACTGTACATACGTTATATTTTACAAGACATATAAAGTACGCAAAAACACTTTATTTAAGGCCTTCAGTAAACATCGTAATTTTGTAAGCGATTATTCGAAATTCAGAGTATTTTTACATCAATAATATTGCACAATACAATATTTTTGAGATTGTTTCTGTGTTTCTGAACGCTAGTTTCATTGACAGGGAAATTCTATTACAATATTAGATGTATTTAATAATATTGCACAGAAAAACGGCAAGCCATATTTACGGAACAACCTGATTTCCCAAATCTGTTCAAAGTAGTGTCACTTTTGCTGTCCGTTCCGGCCACTTCAGCATTTACAGAAAGAGTATTCTCTGTTATGAACGCAAAGTGGCGGGACGACAGGAATAAAGCTTCATTAAAACTAATTAAAAATGAACTTTTAGTTTACTTAAATCTTTGTTTGCCATGTTTAGAGGCTATTAATGTATTTAAGAGCGACAGCAATTTGTTACTGGCTGCTAGGTGTAACAAAAAATAAGTTTTTAAAAACAAAAAATAAAATAGTTTATTTTCATGGTGAGTACTTTTTTTTAACCTTTTAGTCGAAAAATACTTTATGTAAAGCCTGAAAAGGTGGCAACCCTACCTGAAGGGGCTATTCATAAGATACGTGCGCAAATAGGATCGGGAGGTGCTTAGCACGATTAAATATGACAAGAGGGGGGAGGGGGTCTAAGGAAATGTAACATCCGCAGTTCATCAATTCTATTTTAATTTTTTTCTTAACTTGTCAATTTTTAAAATTATCCATTACGATGGAAAATTGTTCTTCTCAAAAAGATACTTATTAAAAACCTGTAAATAAACATTATGGTTAGATGACATGATAATTTGCAATTTTTTCGTTTAACTTCAAAACTTATTTTCGTAGAGGAAAATTCGTGTGGAATTAACAGATTGTGATCACCTCCCCCCCCCCAAGAATTGTTTCTGGAACCATCCCTGAAATTATTATAATATAATGAGTCTAGGGTGTAACAGACTGCACATCTTGAATTATTGTTAAAAATGCTTAGTTCTGCTTTAAAAATTTATTTTCTAGCCAACATGAGCCAAAAATGTATTGTTTTAATTTGTAATTCCTCTCTGCAGTTTTCTATGGTGCAAGCGTAAAAGTTTTTAACAAAACTAAACCAATATTCCGCATTCGTCAGCTCGAAATAGAATTTTCTTTTTCTGTTGTTTAGAAATTAGTATTGCATTAGTTTAAGCCAATTTTCCTTAAAAAATACTATTATAATATACTCTAGCTCCTTTTTTATATTTTAATATACAAACTTTGATACAAATTAGGAATCGAATGTCCGCTTCCGCTACTTTATTATCATCTAATTTTTGAATTTCATTCACGGTTCATTTGATTTACTATTACAGTCTCTACGAGTGGGCAAACAGAAAATTTCAATTATAATTCAATAATAACTATTTGTTTTATTCAATTTTATGCAAATGAATCCAGTACAATTCAAAGATAATTTATTTCTAAAGTGCAAGTTTTAATTTAAAATTTGGAATAAGTACAACACAAATTAGTATAAAACAATTAAGACGAACATTAAAAATATTTTAACACTTGTACAAATTAAAATTGAGACATCAACAAAACAATTTAAAACCATAATTCCGGTGTATTCCCTAATCAATATATTTAATGTTTATTTTAAAATCATTTCTGTAAGCATCATCATCATCGCTGTCGCTAGAATCATTACAATAATGTCTGTTATTTTTAAAATTGGCATATTGCTGGTCGATTATATTAGCAATTAATTTAGTAGCCATGTCTGCTGTATAATTTCCACCTGCGTCACTATATCCGATTAAAATTGCGTCAAGTACATCGTCCGGTATGGTCCTTCCCGTAGTCTTGTGAACGGCGCTTTGCAATAGAGACTTCATTTCACCTCCTAACACCTTGGTCCTGACAGAAATAATAATTTTATTAGAGCAACAGCATGTCAAATTAAATACAGTGGAATTCGTTTATTATGACTCCGCCTATATTGACCAACCGCTTAATACAAAGTAATTGTAGTGTTAAGTTTGATTTTTATATTAAATTCTTTATAGGAAAGTATACATCGAAGACGCGATCGACATCATTAAAGACAGTACAACTGTAGGGATAGATATACAGGGGCAAAAGATTAGTAAGCTTAGATTTGCAGATGATATAGCAGTATTAGCATCTAGCAAGGAGGACCTAGAGATAGCTTTAAATAAAATGGAAGCGGTACTGACAGATCAGTACTGTATGAAAATAAATAAAAGTAAAACTAAAATACTGGTATGCAAGGGAAGAAAAAGTAGGGAAAGAGCGAATATAAAGATAGGAGACGAAAAATTAGAAGAAGTGGCTGATTTTAGATACCTAGGAAGTCAGATAAGTGAGGATGGAAGGAGTAGTAGGGATATAAAGCAGAGGATAGCGCAGGGTCGTGTCGCCTTTAATAAAAAGAAGTCACTTCTATGCTCGCGAACGGTTAATTTAGAAATTCGAAAAAGGTTGTTAAAGGTGTATGTTTGGAGCACGGCGTTGTACGGGTGCGAAACATGGACAGTGGGAGCGGCGGAAAAGAAAAGGTTAGAAGCGTTCGAAATGTGGTGTTATAGGCGGATGATGAGGATATCGTGGGTAGAAAAGGTTAGAAATGAAGAGGTATTGGAAAGAATAGGAGAACAGAGGACTCTATGGAAGTCAATAAAAAATAGGCGAGATAGGTTGGTAGGACACCTTCTCAGGCATGAAGGTCTAGTCAGAGACATATTAGAGGCAGAAACAGGAGTTAGGAGGGGTAGAGGTAGACCTAGATTAGATTACTGTTCGCAAATAGTTAAGGATGTGGGCTGTTCTAGTTTTAGGGAAATGCGAAGTTTAGCTCAGGATAGGAAAAAGTGGAGGTACGTGTCCAACCAGTCTTAGGACTGACGACCCTATGATGATGATGATAGGAAAGTTAATTAATTAAGAAAATTAATTCCATTCTCTATTAAAAAAAATGTAAACATCTTTATGGAGAGGTGCGTTCTTCATGAGATATTTAGCAAAACCTTAATATCAAAATGGTGGTCATACTTTTGACGCCATTTTAGATTTCCTTCTCTTAAAAATAAATCACTTGCCGTTTTTTGTCATCTTGTATACTAGATTTACAGAGATGTGATTTATTTGAAACACTTGCATTTAAAATGCAAAAAACAAAATAAAAAATACCTATTTTTATCTTGCATTTAAATACTCTTTTGAGAAAAGCATTTTGTATATTATTTAAAATACTTTTCCAA
>NW_020439296.1:200518-204242 GCF_000699045.2 Agrilus planipennis
ATCAGTACTGTATGAAAATAAATAAAAGTAAAACTAAAATACTGGTATGCAAGGGAAGAAAAAGTAGGGAAAGAGCGAATATAAAGATAGGAGACGAAAAATTAGAAGAAGTGGCTGATTTTAGATATCTAGGAAGTCAGGACGGAAGGAGTAGTAGGGATATAAAGCAGAGGATAGCGCAGGGTCGTGTCGCCTTTAATCAAAAGAAGTCACTTCTATGCTCGCGAACGATTAAATTAGAAATTCGAAGGAGGTTGTTGAGGGTGGATGTTTGGAGCACGGCGTTGTACGGGTGCGAAACATTGACAGTGCGCGCGGCGGAAAAGGAAAGGTTAGAGGCCTTCGAAACGTGGTGTTATAGGCGGATGATGAGAATAACGTGAGTAGAAAAGGTTAGAAATGAAGAGGTATTAGAAAGAATAGGAGAACAGAGGACTCTATGGAAGTCAATAAAAAATAGGCCAGATAGGTTGGTAGGACACCTTCTCAGGCATGAAGGTCTAGTCAGAGACATATTAGTGGCAGAAACAGGAGTTAGAAGGGGTAGAGGTAGACCTAGATTAGATTACTGTTCGCAAATAATTAAGGATGTGGGCTGTTCTAGTTTTAGGGAAATGCGAAGTTTAGCTCAGGATAGGAAAAAGTGGAGGTACGTGTCCAACCAGTCTTAGGACTGACGACCCTATGATGATGATGATAGGAAAGTTAATTAATTAAGAAAATTAATTCCATTCTCTATTAAAAAAAATGTAAACATCTTTATGGAGAGGTGCGTTCTTCATGAGATATTTAGCAAAACCTTAATATCAAAATGGTGGTCATACTTTTGACGCCATTTTAGATTTCCTTCTCTTAAAAATAAATCACTTGCCGTTTTTTGTCATCTTGTATACTAGATTTACAGAGATGTGATTTATTTGAAACACTTGCATTTAAAATGCAAAAAACAAAATAAAAAATACCTATTTTTATCTTGCATTTAAATACTCTTTTGAGAAAAGCATTTTGTATATTATTTAAAATATTTTTCCAAACGTATTTTGTATTTGTAAAATGCAAAATTGCTCGCATTGGCTATTGAAGGCATTAGATGGTTAAAAAGAGGATAAAGAGACATTTCTAATTCTTTAACTGAAGAGAACCCAAAAAAAAATCTAAACTAGGAAATGGATAATCTAAAATATTGAATCGATATTGTTTTCCGGGTTCAATTTCATGGTCCATGGAATTTTGAAGTTCCAAATTGATATCAGCACCTGTCAAATCACTACTTATTTAGCAAGGAACTACGAATCACTTCAAACAGAAAAATATGAATCAATCTTCGCAGCTAGTGATATAGATCAAACATCACTATTAGTCTAGAAAAACTCCAATATTTAAAAAATGAGCAAATGCCTGCAAATTTTATACTTAAATAAATGTAGAAAGAGGTACTTCAAAAAAAGTATTTAATTGAAAAAAGTATTTTGAAAATGCGTATTTTGGGAAAATCTATTTTGTATTTTGCATTTGAAATAACAAATAAAAAAGTATTTGCATTTTATATTTAAATACTTTAAAAACATTTTATACATCTCTATAGATTTATTATATGTATACGTACCTGCCAAGTGTGGCAAGGAAGTTTGTCAAAGGGCCAACGACGGGAATTTTTTCTGCAAGTTTCTTGTTCACCACATCAACTGCGATTCCGGCAAGATTTGAGCCAAATGTGGCCAAATCTAACATTTTTCCATTATCGTTATTTATTTTAGAAGCATTAACCAAATCTTTCACCTTAAGCGGAGAGCGGGATAATCTAAATAAATTTTCAGTTATTTAATTTTTTTACATGAATATAGGTATTATTTTATTAATATTGCTTTCACAAAAAGTAATTTCAATTTTTTATTAATTGATTCCCACTGTCTCCCTGGTATTAAAAAAATTTTTCGGTCGGTTTGACCACAGTGAGCATATTGCATACTTTTTGGGCCACCCTGTATGTAGTTAATACCGTAATAATACACATATGTATCATAAATATTAATAGTTTAATTCTAATACTTTGGCTTTTGAATCTATAACTACTATTCATAGTATGCCAAAGAAGGGTGTTTGTAAGTCACTATTTTTAAAGTAACTTTACAATTGTCTTGAAGAAGCTCCAATCAGGCGACGAAACGTTGACGAGTTACTGAGAAAATCAGTCTTTTACCTGAACTGGTTCGGAATTGTATTCTTTTCAACATTTAATTGACTGATAAAATCAAAATTCTTAGGTAACTTTTTGAAGTGAAACTTCTTTACGCACGGTAAGTTCGTTTCATGCGAGTTGCTATGTAACGAAATCATGCAACGCATTTCCCCCGCTGTCTGTCCCTATGTATGCTTAGATCTTTAAAACTACGCAACGGATTTTGATGCAGTTTTTTAATTTTAGTAGAGAAACACTGATAATTTTAGAGGTTTCTAATGTGATGTCGTAAATAAACACATTTTTTTGCGCTTACATTGCAAACGCTGTCTGAACCCTACGAGATAGATCAAAATAATGTACTACAGTATTGTACTCCTTAAAAAGATCTACAAAAAAATCCTGGATGGTATATGTCTATCTCTCAGGGATAACCCACAATAACCATTTTTTATACTTTACTTTTTACTAGAAATAATGTCTTGTTTACGAAGCGATTTTAAGTAATACAGCATTAATCCTTATCCAATTAAGTACTTTTAAATACATTGTGCATTTAATATAGATCAATATGGCCCTTTATTGCATGTAATNATAATTACACGTTGTATTTTTTTTTTCAGTATAATCAGTTACAATAGGTAGCTTTCTGCGTATTCTTTGATCTTTTACTTTTTTTATATAAAATAACATCCTGTTTATTCAAATTTTAAGAGAATAACACTACATTTAATTTCAAATTTATCAGATTTATAACTAATGGTACTCACCTAGATGCCGAACCAGAAGCAGAAGTACTAGGGGCTTCGAAAGGAGCAGTCGTGTTCGTTGCTTTGCTGACGTTTTTCGCTTTAGATTTGTCAAAGGATTTGAAAGCTTCTTTTTCGTAGCGTTCTCGGGCAAGATTAGCTAAAGCATTTAGTGCCTGGCTCTTAATAAGGTGTTTAATGGGTTGCCTGCAAATCGGACAAACCCTGCTCTGTTTTTGCCAATCTGTTATACAAATTTTGCAAAAAGTATGCGAACAGGATATGGTTGTTGCTTCAAGGAAATAATCATGGCAAATACTGCAAATCAATTCTGCTTCCATAGTTGTTTTAGGACGATTAGTGCTTGCTAGTGCTTCTGTAGCTAATTTTCGGTTATTTTACATTAGTTAGGACGGTTTAGGAAGCAACTAAAAGTAAAAAAATAATAAAATAATCTTAATTTATTTTAAAAAACATCTAGCTAGGAACATTGGTAAAAAAATTTAGGCCGCGCGTTACGATCCCATTAGTTTAGGGGGGGGGTCAAATGCATACAGTATTACGACTTCAAAAACTATTATTTTCTTTAAACTAATATTAATATAAATTACAAATAGTCAAAATTAGTTCAAGCCCAAATTTAAAATATTTAAAATTTGTTTACTTACAAATTTCTAAATTGATAATACACTAAAAATAATTAAAAATAGTAGCTACCTACGTATTTTGTAGCCCTTTTTTGTAATAAATCAAAATATACCTATGAGTGATTTTTAAACTATAAAATAAAGATAAA
>NW_020439296.1:204744-207734 GCF_000699045.2 Agrilus planipennis
ATAGATATCATTTTTCGTTTTTATAACGACCGTTTGAATGTAACCTTGATAAGGATGAAGAGGATAAACGTAGCTCAAAATATCATTCGGAAAATTTTTAAAAATTGCTATTATTGCTAGGAACTTTTCCGGCAAAAAATTATTTAATTTAATAATGGAAAGATAAAAATTCGTAACTGGATATTGTAAAAATTATTTATTGTTCATTTTTCTTTATCATATGAAGTTGTTAGTAATTGGTTTAAAATTTTGAGATGATTTCATTTTTTCAACAACAATAAATAAAATAACGTATTTGTATAATAGACTTTTAATGGTATTTAACGAAATATCAATGATTTACAGCCTTTATTACTGTTTTAAAGCAAACAGCACAAATAACATCTACATATATGATATAATTAGATACCAAACATTGAAATACAACCCAATGCTCAGCAACAACATTTCTTTTACACTATATGGAGTCATCAGAGACGACATCAAGATCATAAGCATCATCATCCTCATCATCTTCCTCTTCTTCAACATCCCCATCACCGTAATTATATGACAAACGTATCTCTAACGAATCAGAATTGGTACCACTACCACTGCTACTTTTGCTGCTGTTTATATCAGAAAATGATTCAAATGAATTGAAGATATCTTCTTCCTCTTCCTCTTCTGAAGAAATATTATCTGATCCTAAATCACTGTTTTCTGTAATATCTATTATACTTTCTTCTTCCATATCTCCATCAAAGTCACTATCAGTTCCAGCAAGTTCAGAATCACTTTCTTCTTCTTCTTCAAATTCACCTTCAAAGCCTTCAGTATCCATTGGATTCCTGTTCCCATTATGATAACTTACTTCTCCATTGGAATTCCACCCATCAGACCTACTAATATTATCTTCAACAATAATCTGAGTCTTAACTTTCTCTTGATTTGTATAAGCAGATACTAAATTGTCTAGAGCAAGACTTGCAGTTAAACCAGCGATATGTAGACGGCAAATTGGACATTCATTCCTAGTTTTTCGCCAGTTGCTAATACAATTGTAGCAAAAGGAATGGGTGCAATTGAGTGTTATAGCTTGTTTGAAATAGTCCTGGCATATAGGACAAAGTAGATCATTCTCCATTCTCTGTATTACGTTATCTGTGGTTTCCATTTCGGGCTGTTTTCACAACAAATAAATTGCATACACTAATTTTACTGACAGCCTTATACTATAATGAAGTTTCAGTTCTATGTGGAGTTCCGTTTTCTTTTCAGTCTCAAATATCTTAAATAATAGACCAGCAATTACTTTTAAGATTTAAGTTAACCTATTTCTTTCACAATCCATATGAAACATTAACCAAAGTGATTTTGCTAATGTAGTATATCAAAAATGCAAATCAAAAATACGGAAGCGGTTATTTTTTAATAACAAAATGTTTTTCGAAAGAAAAATCGGTTCGGCTGATGAGTTTGACATTAAATAATTTCCTTAATTTCAAAATCTATGATTTCAATAGTTGGATTTCAATCATGCAAACCATCGGTAACCACTATCTATGGGCAACCAATCCTGATCAATCATCAGTCATAGATAATCATCGTTCTTACTCATAGATCTTATTTCATAGTCATAGATTTTCCCATAGTCTCGTCTTATCTATGAACCTTATATTTGAATGGGTTAAATTCATAGATAATAGATATACAAAGGGTAATAGATGGCTCACTCGAAATGCGACTGATTTGCGCGCTCTCCAGCAGGTTTAGTCAATACTAAATAAAGAAGGCGCGCACTTTAAATGTGTTAATTACTTATTGTTGTTTGTAACGTACAAGTTAAAGTGAAAAATGGATAAGAAACAATGCAACTTCCTTTTTTACAAAAGAACAATGTGTTACTTCTAAAATTGTAACAAACCAGATAAACACTGGGTGTAAAATAAATCTACATAACAAAAGAAAAATATACGCCCGATTTTTGAAACGATTTGCTATTTTGTTACTTTTAAGAAGGATCATTTTGTTTCACTCTTTTTGGTTAAATCTAACATTTCATAAATCCTGTATAAGGGCATTGGAGTTTAGTATGTCGTAAATATGAAGTTCTTTAAAAATTTAATTAAAAATTTATTTACAAGAAACTTGCAGTCATTATGCAAGTCAATCAAAAAATAATTAAAAATCAAAGAATAACTTTCGAATAAATCTATTCACTTTGTTATTTCAAGTTTATCTTCAAATCATATATACTAATAACTATTAATTTTTTTATTAATAAAAACTTTTCCTTTTAAACAATTTACATAAAAAACGAACTAAAATCTTCTTACAACAAAAACTGAAACAAGATAAACAAATTCACAATCATAGTAAGTCACTGAAATGTCGCCAAGCGCATTATAGTCTTCATCATAGCAAGAAACTACATTTACCAGAAGAACTTAACATAAAAATACTTCACGTAATGTATACCGAAAATATCCAAATAATCCTGTGTCATATGAAACATACCGGGAAATTTTTAACACCAAATATAATATTTCATTTGGTTACCCCCGCACCGACACCTGCAGTTCGTGTGATGAGTTTAAGGCGTCCTTACATTCTCTCGAATTGGATTTAGCATCTGCAGGTAAAGAGGCTCAAAAGCAATGTATTCTGCACAAGATCAGGAATTTGAAAGTATAGAATGAGCTCCATAAACGCAGAGCTCAAGTATTTTACACCAGGAAAAGAGGCCCGTAAGGAAAGTCAAAAAAATGCTACTCACGAAAATATTTGTATGGATTTGCAAAAAAACTTAAAGGTCCCAAACATAAGCACTAATTAAATATTACAAATGACAACTGTCTTACTTTCTTTTTAATATACATGTTCTTTCTACCTCACAAGCAATATTTTACGTTTCCGTGCTATATTAATTTATTACTTCTTATTTGCCCGAAACCATTAAACATCTTAAAATATTTTGTGACTCATGCGGAGGGCAAAATAAAAATTAT
>NW_020439296.1:209299-228339 GCF_000699045.2 Agrilus planipennis
CTCATTGTATTATGTAAATACATTAAAATAGTTACTCAATCTCTTTCCTTCGAGCTGAATCGCATGACATACCATCACTTTCCCTAAAAAGTAAAATTATATTTCAATTGTACTTTTTAGCAGTGTATGGAATGTAAATTTATAAAATTATTACTTACAAATCAATAGAATCTGTCTGAACTGGAGACAAAGCCATACTTTTGCTTAAATGAAAAATATACTTAACAAGACGAAGCCAGTAAAAAAATAAAATAAAAAAATTTCAAAATTTTTAATTTCAAATGAAAAGAAACATCTAAAATTCAAATATTTTTTTGTTAAAAATACAATTTTAGTTACCTTTTAGAATTGTATTTGTTGCATACATAAACTTTTATAACATCCCACTTTCGATCTTTGAATAGTTTTGGATGCAATTTTATTAACTGTAGTACTTCTCGCTTTTTTGGAGAAATTCTCAGGTTGATATGTCTACGGAAAAATTTTTCCGTTACTTGTTTTTCTTCATCACTCCATTTCATTAAATTTCTCCTTCTTCTTTTGTAACCTCTCAACGTGAACGGTTGGTCATCTACATAAGTAAGCTTACATTGAAACAAGTTGGAAAAATTATTATAAATGAACTTTAATATTTTAAGTTGCCCTGTTTATTTTTTACATTACATGTCTATACCTACTATAAACATTTTCAGCTACTTTATCTAAATTAGCGCCAATGTTTTCAGAATTCGATTTCTCATCATTAAAAAAATTTTATTGTAGAATGTGGTGCAATTTTTTAATAGTAATTTTACTAACCTGAATTAACATCGCTATTTTCTAGAGTCACCTCAGTTAAAAAATCCTTTTGTATACTATTTACAGCAGCTACATTTTGTTTTTCTTTTTCATCACTATTTTCTAAAAACACCACTCTATAAAGTTCAATAAAAAGTGGCAAATAGATAGGTAAACTTCGTTCCCTACCAAAAGACGTTGAAAATGAACCTTCATAAAAAAATATATGGAATTTTGGTCGGAAACGAGTGTTGTCTACCTACTGCTGCATATTCCACAATTTTTTTTTTAATCTTTCTAAGGTTTAATTTCAAACAATTACCAAAGAATGAAGGAATGCATAGTACCTAATTAACAAATTGAAATATAAAAAAGCACGGGCAAAGTTACTAGACTATTTTTTAAATTCTTACCTGGGTCAGCATTCAAGCTTTCAGAATTGAATTCCTTGCCATTTTTTGTTCCTAATTCAGCTGTACCTCTTCTTTCTAATGTGAAATTATTGGATTCTGAAATATGGTATAATTTAGAAATAGGTATGTTATTCCCGTAAATGTTATTTTTTTACTAACCTGAACCTTCTGTAGTTGATTCAGTCGAACAACTTCTTTTTCGTTCATTAGTTTTTGCAACTGCATCAGATTGTTTTTCATTTTGACCATTCTCTGAAAATACAAAAATAAAAAGTAATGGATGAAAAAAAAGTAGGTACAGCTCAGAATAAATATCGGCAAGGGCTCATTTAAGGGCAACACATGAGGGTGGTTCAAGTAGCAAAGCCTTTCTCGATTCTCAAAACTTATTTACCGTGAATCAATTGGAGCTGGCAGATTACTTACTAACTATGACCGTGTAGTATCTAGAACATTTATGAAAATAGGACAGGTTAATAAAAATGGATGTTTTATTACCACCAGTTACTAATTCTGGTGAGCCATACACCCTACACCCTGTGCAAAGGGGAAAACCTTCTTCAGCCTCCTTTTAGGTTTCGTGGGAATGGGTAGATGGTGTAGGTTGGAAAGAGAAAGACGAAATGAACGAAATGAAGACAGAAGAGAAGTGAAAGATTATTTACTATGAATCAATTGAATCTGCCAGATTACTTACTAACTATGACAGAACATAACTAGAACAGTTATGTAAATAGGACAGGTTAACAAAAATGAATGTTTTATTCCCACCAGTTACTAATTCTGGTGAGCCATACACCCTACACCCTGCTCAAAGGGAAAAATCTTCTTCAGCCTCCTTTTAAGTTTCGTGGGAATGGGTGGATAGTGTAGGTTAGAGAGAGAAAAACGAACTGAACGAAATGAAGACAGAAGAGAAGTGAAAAATTATTTGTGGAATACTATTTCCTCAGCATTTACCTGAATGGTCTAATTGTAAGTTCTATGAAACCTACAGAAAGCTTGAACCAGGGCAAGTAATAGTTGTCCTTCCGAATGATCTACGATCTAATTAAACCGCTAGACTACGCCGCTCCTTGTTTATCCGAATGCACTCTCACTTCCCCTGAACATTTCACCCGAACAGATATTTATTCTGAGCTGTATCTAAAACAATATTCATTTCATTCTAAATTTATTATACACGGAAATATGCAAAATAGTTTTGTTCCTTATTCAATAAGAATTTTATTTAATTTGTTTCGCCTTCAATTTTTCGTTAAAAATTACTTTGAAAATCCATCAATTCTCGGGCCTCTCGGGATTGCTTTTCAGTAGTATGGCGTCACGATACTGTAGGGACTTGAAGCAACTACGTTTAGCATACGTCCAGCAGCTTCTGGCAGCCCTTTGATTATGAGTAACAAACATTAAGCATACGTGGTGCATTTATTCAGCAGTTCGTTCTATCAACTATCACGATTTCTTGAAATATGGCCTCAATTTATTAAGATTGATCTAAAATATCGTATTATCTATCTAGATTTTTGAAATCCAAATTTGAAAATCGCAACATACTCTTAAATTCCAAAACGTCTGAAATTTTATTTTACCAGAATTAAATTGTCTAATTTTTACATTCAAGAACTTCGAGTAAACAACAAATACGAATCGTTGAATTAAAATTTAAAAACTAATATTTTTCAACTCAAATATTTCAAAATCGCGATTTCTAAAAGCCTGAATGCTATCAAACACAATTGTATTTCTTTACGATTATTAATTCTTACCTATGACGTTTAGTGATTCATTTTCACCAATTTCTTCGGAGTTTGAGGATCCAGAATATGTAGCAGTTGACTCCTTTATTGTTTCCATCACTTGGGTTTGACAACTTCTCTTTTTCAAAGGAGAACAAAGATTTTCCGTAACTTTTCTATTATTTTGGCAGTTGAAAATGTGGGGCAGAACGTCTTTTTTCAGTTTTTTTGCGGTACCCGTTAATGAATACTTTAAGTAGTTTTCCATGTCATGCTTCAAAATGAAATGATCCTCGCAGCAAAACAAGCGCGTTTTTGTTGGTATGTACTTGCGACGAGCAACACCAAACCACTTTTTTTTCATTCTTTCTTCTAAAGGTACGCAAAAAAACAGTTTTCCCGGTGTTTTTCTTGTTGTGTTTCCACAGTTAGGCACATAACACCACCGATAGCTCATTTTGGGGGTTGGCATTTGGAAAATGGAACTTTAATTATCGAAACTACGTAAATAATGAACACTTTTGTCGACTGCAGAGGCCGCAAAGCGATTGCCTACACTGCTGTTGAGAACACTCAACAGTATCGTGACGTCACGCGCTCCCTCCAAGGTCATATAAGGATTTTTGATTACCAGCGTTTTGGACAGTACGATATTTGCCTATTAGTCGAGTTTCAACAACAAGCGATTTTTAGTACCTACATATACTTTCAATTCTGTTTTTTTTTCAATGTTGTTAATGTTATTTAATGTTCTATTTGTCAAATATCTTAAATTTTACTCTTCGTCATTTTAAAAGTGCCTCTTGAGAGGGAACAATACCGTTTTAATTGCAGAAGTTTTTACGTTAGAAAAATTAAATTACTGATGTTGTATATAACTGAAATGTACTAGGTACCTTTTAAATGTACAGGATGTTCTCCATGGTGACGTGGCAAAAAGTTTAAAGTTTGGTGTTTTTGTGGGCGTCCTCTAGGCATTTGGTAATATTGCTGTAATCAAAAATAAATTAACGTTCATTTAGATATAGAAACAATAAGATTGAAGTTATCCAAGTCACATAATAAATTGCAAGTCAGAATTAAGTCAAAAATTGGATGCCAGTTGCGCCTATGTATTTACCTATTACAATGCCTGGCAGTGGAGATTCTTTACGTGGTGGTGTTTGATGCGTGTTTAAAATAAAAATCTGTGTTGACCATCTACATTTTCGGGATGAGTTTGTTATATGTAAGAATTTTGAACGGTACGCCTGAGAAACCATACCCCTATGAATGGGAAGTCCCGAAAACCTCGGCATAGTGGACAGTACGGTAAGCGGACGGTACGGGCAATCAAAAAATTAGACACGTTGTCCTTTAAACTTCATTTCATTTCACTTCAGAGGTTAATCTTTTTAAAATGCCGAAATAAGTGTTTCATTAATTACATGAAAGTACTTTAAGACCAAGTTTCAAGTGAATCTGACCACAAGTAGAATAGGTATGCCTCATACAAACGTAGCAACCAGTTTTCACCCCCCTTCTAGAGGTTGATTTTTTTAAAAAGCCGAAGTAGCTGTATGATTAACTTTCAAGTAAATCGCCAAAAACAAAAATGTTCCATATAAATATTACCACCACTTTTCACTCCCTTATGGGTTGAATTTCTAAATATCCTTTCTTATTCCTTTTATACACGAGAAAGAAACATTTTAATGTATTTTTATTCAATATTGATATTTTTTGTTTGTGAGACGATACACATATATAATACATATACTGTATACACAGTATTTACAAAATGTACAATATTCTTATTAGGTACGATATATTTTTTATCATTTTATGCTAGGTTGCTACATAGACTTTTACAGTAAATAATCAATACTGCCCTAAAAAAATAATTAAAATTTAGCTTTGGAAATAAATAAAATAATTTCGATTTAACCATTATATACCTAGTTATAGGTATACACCATAATATACACTTTATCTTTGTATATTCTGAAAGAATGATTCAGTACGAAATTTGGCAACGTTGCGTAAAGCTGGTTATTGCTTTATAATTTTTATATACTTGTCGGATATTCATAAATTGTCTACCCAACTTTTTACTGAAACATTTACAAGCAACAAGCCAACTTTATATCAATTTTGGGTCCATAACATTTACTCAAATTTGGTTAGCTGTTTTAACTGCTAGAATATTTTACATTTGTTTTAAATGAATGATTATAAACACTTAACCTTTTAATCGAACGCAAGTTTTTCAAAAAAATATTTACTCGGATTTCTGATCTTAGAAAATGTATTATATGTCAACAGCAGAACCTAAACTTTAAAAAATGTATAACATACACTTCAAACAATATAAAGTTTAAATTTGCACGTTAAAAAAATTAGTAACTCACCGTAAATATACACGCTGTATATCAATACGAATATTCTTCACTGCTGTCAAAATAGTAGTATAAAATAAAGGAATAGAACTTTAGTGTCATCTCTTATAGAATAAACGTACTAAACAAATACAAATCGTCCGAACAATATTTAAAAATTTTAATGAAACTAATTCGTAACGCATCTAATCGTAAAATAATTGAAAATTAGGTGATACCTCGCTACTTCCTCACTTTAACACTATTCATAAAAAATATTTTTTTTTGTATTTGAATACTTTTATCATTTCTATTTGAAACATCAAATTTCATTTGATTTTTGCCGAATATATATTTTATCAGTGTAGCAATTTATAAGGTTTTTTATGAAAACTATCTGGGTGTTCTAATATTTATAATAGCTCTATTTTCAAATCAACATTTTTAATATTTTAATTCCTGTAAGAAATTTCGTGATAATTCTCATTCTGTATTGAGACCAAGCCTGTAAAGTATACAAAGACAATAATGTTTCTTTAAAATCTAGCAATGAGATTTGTATACCCATGATCATTTTCACTCGCATAAGGGGGCGTGGGAGCAAAAACGACTGTTCATAGGCGAATCTCATTCGGGTGAACAGTAAATTTGGCCAAAACAGAACCCCCTCCTCCCACCGGTCAGATATCGTTCTGTGCGACATGTTGATACATGTTATGTTCCATCTAATAGTACATTTATCTTGCATTTTATATCAACACACATCGACATGAAAAGCGGTCTAAATCACCAAAGATTTTAGTACCTAATATTTGGGGGTGAATCCATTCTTCAACATAAAAAACTGCACATGCTTTTTAAAAACTGTAAAGTATTAAACTGGACAAAACTCTAAAATTTATTTATTTTTATTACCTTATACACATTACAATAACCAATTGATTAGAAAGTAAATGTACAACAAATCGAATGTTATTGCTTCGAAAAATCAATTCTGGTCACACCCCCCCCCCAAAATTTTAAAACGCAAGCGTTATATCTTTCGGATAAGTGTAACAGCAAGTTCCTTTGTGGGGACCAAGAAGAAATAGGAAAGAGAGTATAACCATCGAAACTTGGCTTACACATTCACACTCACAGTACCAGTTAATGGTAGACCTCTTAGAAACCAAAACTAAAATCTTCATAAGACGTATTGATTCTTCTTTAATGTCCGTTTATCTCTATAAAAAGGAATATTCCTATATGACGGAAAAAAAGAAACACTAATATATTTCAGTATTTTTGAAAATTGTTACTTACACATGTTGTATAGTGTATAGTTTCATTTTCATTCACAAGTTCATTGCATCGTTTTTCAGCATCGAAACCTAAACGTTTCAACACTTTGTGGCCAGATTTTTTTCTCCAGATTGTGGTAGTTACTTTAGTTGGGTGGATATAATTCATTTTTGCGGAGTATTTTTGTTGCTACTTTCTTATGAAAGTGGACTGTTCTTTAATGGAATCCAGTGGTAGCTTGTGCCTTCAAAAATAGGTGAGATGTAAAAAAATCTAGGAAAACTAAACTTAGGGTCAGGTACAGTATACATTCGAATATCCCTCAGAATATGCGTCAGGGAATATGTCGAAAAATGTGAATATTTCGTGTTAAATCTAAATAGATTAAGTATATCTGAGACTCCCGAGAGAAAAAAAATTGTATAAAATGTTACCATTTATACTCGGATATAGGCAGGTACTTACTTATTTTTTATATATTAAATTTATTTTTCTGTCGTTTAGACTTGCAAACTTATCGATTATGTCCTCATAGAATGGTTGCTTCTTCATAATATCAAGTAGCAATTCTTTTTGTATTGAAATATTGGCTAACGATAAAAGTTTCTTTTGGCTTGTGCTCATAGTGCTTCTTGAATATGTTTTTATTCTTGCAAGACATGAGAAACTTCTTTCAACAGAAACACCAGTAGAAGGAATCGTCAAAACAAGCGAAAATAATTTGAAGGTTTCTGTAAAAGTGTCCTTGTTCTCATGAAGCTGTTCAAAAACTTCTAGCGTTGTTTTACTTCGATAATTTTCATCAGCATAAATCAGACTTAGCTCGTTTCGAAGGCGCTGCATTTTTGTAAATATATTTGGATAATGGAATTGTAAATTTTGCAAAGCTTCAGAAGGAAAACACGATTTGTATCGTTCAAATTGGGTGGTATCGATAAGGCAAACAAATTTAATTTTTTCACAATCCTGAAATCTAACATCCATTTCCATTAAAATGTGGTCTAAAATTTCAAAAAATTGCACTTGGCATTTTGTTTTAATTTGATCTTGGTCAAAATCCACATCTTTCCTTTTCACACTCGTTTTCGTGTTGAATTCTGTCAGTGCAATAGTTTTAAGAAACAGAGTGTTAAAGACCTCATCCGTTCTTTTTCCTCTTAATATTTCGCAAGTTTTTTTTACCTCTGACATGCAGTAAATTATATCTAATGATCTTTTTCGAAGGATGTCGTATAAAATATCGAAGGAACAAAAAATTTCATTAAACACGACGGCCAAAAAAGTAAATTCAAAGCTATTCATATCGTTTAAAAACCCTTTTGCAGGTTGTATTGATTTCTTATCTGACTGTTCGCAAGTTACTATAAATTCAAAAACATCTTTTAGTTTATTCCAGTCTTCAATAATTACATTCAATAACTTAGAATGACAAGACCATCGAGTTTTTGGTACAGTTGGTGAAGTGGAGTTATGTGTATATGAGCTATTTTCAGAGTCTTTGAAAAAAGAAGAAATTCCACTAACGCTTGCAAAGAATAGGCGACAAGATAAAATTTTTACGAGACTTTGCTGTAGCACCAGATTAAGGTGATGCACGACGCAGTGGACAAAAACAGCTTGAGGGGCCTTATCTTTAATTTTTTTCTGAAGTGTATTTAAATGTCCAGACATTACGCTTGACCCATCATAACATTGTCCTACTAATTTATGTTCATAGTTAAATTGCTCGAGAATTGTATGTAATATATTGTACAACATATCCGATGTTCTATCTGCGCTCACATCATGGAATCCCATAAAACGTTCCACCAATTTACCTTCTGAATTAACTAATCTGATTATTAAAGAGCACTGTGAAGATTGGGTTATATCTGTAGCGTCATCAACTTCTATTGAAAAGAAGTTAGATTCACTTATTTCTGTAGTAACATAATCGTTTATGTATTCAGAAATACATCCAATTAAATCATTTTCAATTGATTGACAATCTCCTGTAAATACATTTTTAATTTTTTCATATTGATTCCTTATTTCTATTGGACTTCGGATTAATAATAGACTTAACAACTCTTTAAAATTCCCCTGATTTATGGGATCAATGCTGTCGTCATGGTCTCGAAATGCAAGATGTTGTTTGCCTAAATATAATACTGCATCAATAACTACGTGAAGAAGGAGTCTATTTAATCTAACATGCTCGTTGAACTGTATTTTAAAAAGTCTGAAATTTACAGAGTTTTGGGACATGCTTTGATTTTTATCAAAATTTCTTAGCATCAATTCAGATTTCAAGTGTTCTACAGAATCTGCATGTTTGCGTAATGCTCTTGTTATATTTAACAAATCCGAGAATCCTTCCTTATTCCATACGGAGTTTTTATTACTAAATAGTAAACAGGGCCAACAAAACAATTTTTCCAGCACAGTACTGCTGCAGAGCCACAGATACTCTTTAAACCAAACCGATTTAAAGTTTATGTTATAAGATTTACCGGTCTTTTTTATTTCTTTTTTTGCACAAATCGAAAGTTTATTAGTTGGTCGTCCATTTTGCAAAATTTCGCATTTATCATTGTCTTTCCATTGATTGAACGGTGTTTCCAACAAATTTCGAACAATATCGTTAATAGGACTGGAAGGCGGAGAGACAGCAATTTTATCTTCTTCACCTTCACACTCTGTAATTATTTTCAGTTCTTCTTTTATTTTAATCTCCGATATGTTTTCTTCCAACAATGGATCGCTAAAATACAATATAATAAAAAGAAAACTATTAATGTATTAATAAAGACATTTTCGATAAAATATTTAAACATGATTCAACTAAACATAAATTCATAAATGGTTTGCCGAAATTGTCGGACGTAGATCGCGATTTCGGATTCTCCGGTTCTCATCAGCACGCCGTAGACAATTCCGGCAAAACACCGATTTAACTGCTCAATTAATAATAGACTCCTTAAAATTTGATATTAGTCTTACATAAGATGTGTTGGTTCTTCTTTAATATCTATATGTAAAAAAGGATATATATAGCTGAAAAAAAAACGAAGGAATAATATATTTTATTATACGTACATATATACAACAAAATGCTTACTCGTTCTCCTTGCGTTGAACCGACTCGAATGGTATACAATCACTTTCCCTAAAAAGTAAAATTATATTTCAGTTGTATTTTCAGTAGTGTGTGGTGGAATGTGAGTGTTGAAAATGATTACATACACTTTAATGGAACCGGTGTAAACTGGAGACAAAGCAATTTTTTGGCTAAAATGAAAAATATACTCAGCAAAAATAATCCTTAATTAAAAATAGTGTAAATATTTCTTATTCAACTCTGTTTTACGAGCGCAAAATCATTCACGAGTAAGTATTCCAACAATTTTTGTTAAAAGAAGCTCCACAATAATTATTTTACCACACTGTAGCTTGTTTCGGTAAAAAAATAACAGCACTTTCTCTACCTGAGAAAGCCACGGTATTGCGAAATAATTATCGCGGAAAATCTATAAATAAAACTTTTTCTGACTTACTCGTATTTGATTTTGTGTCCTTAATCTTAGAATAAAAAAAATAAATCTAAAGTATTCAAGAAATGTTAATTTGAGATTAAACACACATCTAAAGAAAACTATTTTTTTTTTTTCAATTAAATGTACAATTTTAATTACTTTTTAGGGTTGTATTTGTTACAAACATAAGCTTGTATAGCATCCCATTTTATATCCTTGAATATTTTTGGATACAATTTTATTATCTGTAGCACTTCTTGCTTTGTTGGAGCAATTCTCAATTTAATATGTCTACAGAAATATTTTTCCATCACGTCTTTCTCTTCATGACTCCATTCTATTAAACATCTCTTTCTTCCGTTACCTGTCAATGTGAACGGTTGGTCATGCACATAAATTTACTTGCCTACCATTAAATAATTTGTATAATTTTACCTAAATTAACCGCAAAGTTTTCAGAATCCAATTCCTCGTCATTTTTGTTTTCTGCTGCATCTTTCTTATCAACTTTGGAGGTTTTTGATTCTAAAATGTTTTACGATTTTTTATATTTAAACCTAATTATGTTAAAATTATAAATAACTAACCTAAATTAACATCGATACTTTCTATTATCACTTTAGTTGAACAATCCCTTTGTTCACTATCTACAGCAGTTACGTCTTGTATATTTTCATGACAATTTTCTAAAAATACAACGTTATAAACTTAGAAAAAAAGGCTTCACATTCCACAAATTTTTATTTTTTTAAATAATTTTTCTATTTGAGATTTAATTTCAAACAATTAACAAATCGGAATTCAATTACAAATCAAAGTACATGTGTAAGTATTAAAAACTACGTGCAAAATTAATAGAAAATTTTTATTAACGATTTAACTCGGAAAACTTTTAAAATTCTTACCTAGGTCAGCATTTAAACTTTTAAAATGGAATTCCTCATCGTTTTCTATTCCTAAATTTCTTTCGAATGTAAAACTCTTGCATTCTAAAGTATGACCCAAACCTTCTGCAGTGAATTCAACTGAGCAACTTCTTTTTCGTTTATTACCAATCGCAACTGTATCAAGTTTGTCTTCATCTTGATCTTTCTCTAAAAATTAAAAATATTACGATATATGTAACTTCTGGTTAGTACTGCTACCTTGGGGATAGTTGTTAAGCTTAGTATAAATAATCATAGTTATAACTTCATTTTGATTTGGTCAAGTTGACCGTGTTTATGTTGTTTTTTAATGTTTTATTTGTGTCAAGAACTCTTGTTTGGTTGAGAAAGAACGTGTAATTTAATTCTTTTATTCAGAATAAAATCACGTATAAAACAATCTTAGAAATTAAATTACAAGATTCCAATAAACAAGAAGATGAACCAGATTTTCGTTCAAGTTGTGAAGAAAGGTGACAAGGATTTTNTACCTAGCTACATATTATCTTTATCAAAAAAAAATTATTGTATAAGTATTGATACCCGCATATGCCCTTTCAATTTTTTAATTCTTACCTGATATGATATTGAATGATTGATTTTCATCAATTTCTTCAGAGTTCAATGATTCAGGATGTGCAACAGATGAATCCTCCAATATTTCCGTCCTTTGGGATAGACAACTTCCCTTGCTCAGAGTGAGATGAAGATTTTCCGCAGATTTCCCATTATTTTGGCAGTTGAAAATGTGGGGCAAAACGTCTTTTTTCAAAATGTAGTTTTCCATATCACCTTGAAAGTGAAATGATATCAAATTTACATATCACATATTCTTTTCTGTCGATCTCAGGTTAGATTTTATTAAAATTAATAATTCTGAACAAGAATCTGAAAAACTTTTCCCAAACAATTATACAACATGCTACCGAAGTGAAACTTCTTCAAACACACAAACATACCAGGAGCTATGTCTCCTATTTGTGACGTAGGATTGTTAACAATAGCAGCTGTCGCTTTCAATGCTTTTCGACGCGCTCTGTACTCACGTACTCGTTGTGCACCGGTTTTTGGTGCCTGTCGTTTAGCTTGGGCTTGCTGAGATTTTCGCAGACGGTGTAGTCTCGATCTTTCTGTTGATGTTTTTGCCATGATAATGTTTAATATTCCAAATGAAATACCACACACACGAACAATGGTCTGTAAACTGTATTACAAGACCTCTTATATTGTGGTTTTAGGTTATATTTTATATTATGTATAACGTCCACTATGATGTCTTTTATTCACCACTCAATGTTATAGCATAATATTATTCAAAATAATTTTATTTTTTATACTATGTAATACTATTGAAATTATGGTTCACTAAATTTTACCAGTTTTACACACTAATGTTTATTGTATATTATATCATATAACGTTCACTATGATGTCTACTTTTATCCATAGATAATAGATACACAAAGGGTATTTGACACCAAAGCAATGGTGGATACTCAATTTTGCATAGAGAGAAAGATATGGCTTTCTACGTTTGTGTGGCAACCATAGATAAGATATAAATCATAGATAATATAAATACATATAATACGTCAGTGATAACTAACAAGACCAAAAATGATGCGCAGTCGCAGATGAATGCGTTTTATATCCTCCACTAGCGATTATGCTTTTTAGACTCATTCACTTCGGATTAAACTATTGCGGGTCTAAAACCAAAAATATTAGTGGGTAAAATTTCAACAAAGCTATTCCCTAGACATAAAAGAATCTATACGGCTTTTAAAAATTATATAATATTAAACTAGGCAAAATTATAAAAATATTTTATTTATTTTTATTTACCTTTAACCAATTCTAAAGTTGATGTACAACAAATCGAATGCCACACTTTTGTTCAGTTGAAGTGCTGTAGGTGTACTCCAACGCATCCAATAAGAATACCAGAACTCATTTTCGTTTGAATTAATTTATTGTTTCTATTAAGAATATCTACGGTCCTATTTTATCAACATTATTCACTTCTTCATAGCTGAGATCCCCTTTTTACTTCATTTTTCTTATTAGGAATAGAAGCGCGTTTCGGTTTTCAGACTACCTAAGTTAAGGCTTCACTTGAATCCGTTTTTGCATTTGTTTATTTGTTGCTGTTGTCATCTCTCATCTCTCGTAGCTTAGTGGTCAAAGCATTGGCGCGTAAAGCCAAAGAGCCCGGGTTCGATTCCCGGCGGGGGTGTGACAACAGCAACAAATTTTTCCTCATTAATTTGAGGAAGTGTGTAGTGGGCAAAAAAGAATTCAAGAAATTCATTTTCAGAATAATATTTCGAAAAGACATTAACCGATTTTTCATCGTTTTGATTGATATTTTGGCTGTCAATACTTGATTTAAAAACATTCAATGCAGATTTCAACTGGACATTGGACCATTTACATAGGGATATTATTTCATTTCGCCTTGAGGTATTTTAACGGTACTGTTAGCTCGTTTGATTGCAAATGTGTAGGAATTTTCTCGGTCAAAGTACGGATATCGCGCAATGAAATGGATGGTTTGAAGCAGGACAACTTTTTTGCAACTGGCTCAATAACCTGCAGGGGATCAGCAATAACTTCTTTTATTTCATCTTCTTCAATAACAGGGGATGGTTGTGTAACAATAAATAGTCTGTGACGTTTTATTCCTTCTTGTTCATTAATAATATCACTCTCTACTTCTTCTTTCACATCCATTTTCAATGCAAAATTTTTGTCATTCTTTGATTCTTCTTTTACATTTATTCCTTCTTCTGTCTTTATGCAATCTTCCCATTCTGGATCGCTAAAATGAAAGTTACATTATTTTATTTCCTTTATGATTGAATGTAACTATTTTGTTTCATGTACTGTTTATAAGAGTTTAAAAATGGTTCTTACACGTCGATAGTAGGGTTTTCATATTCTTCTGTTTTCACAGTCAGTAGTGAGAGTGATTCTGTATTTTCTCTGTAATAAAAACGTTTTTAAATTTTGCTGTATAAATAAACACCAAATATGTATAGAATAAATAACTGCCTTATAATTTAAAATTTTGTACTATTTTGTACTAATTGTTATTGGATTTGCTCTTCATAGAAAACAAGAACAATTACGTACTTATATGCAAAGAATTTCAATTAATAAAATAAGTTATTTGATGATTTGTTTTTTCCTTTTTTTGGGTATCTTATCAACAATATTACTAATTGAATGAGCAAACAGACAATACTAATTTTCTATATATTTGTAATTGAATTAACTATTTTAACATGCATGTCCCTATAGTTCATTCAATCTATTAGTAACATTAAACGATTTAAGTGACAAGCAATTTAGCTAAAGACCATCTACATAAAAATCCGACATCTAATTTTTATAATTGCAATATTATTATACTTATTTTGCACTAGGATGCTTTTGTGGCAAATGCATCGTGCTGACTATTTGATGATTTGTTTCACAACAAAAATGTGAATAACAACATTAAAAATAAGACAGGTACCTTTCAGCATTCATTAAAGGGTTTGTACGGAAAGATAAACTTAAACTACTAAAACTTTTCTTACACTTTCAGTTTCATATTGCTCAATAACAGAAGACTATAAAAATTAAAACTTACATAAAATTTGCAGGTTCCTTCTTAATGTCCGTATGTAAAAAAGAAGATAATGTTTGATTTGTTAGATTTACTCCTGCAGTTTTCAATTTTTCTTCACTTTTACATTGCCTATATCTTCGCATGTAATCTGCTCTTGATTTATCCGTCTCTTTAAAGCAAGAAGTAAACAAATTTCCAAAAATTATTACTATTTAGGAAATTATCCGTTTTATAATTAATACTTAATACAAAATATGAAAGGAAATTAATTTAATTAAAATTTTTTATTTTATATCTCTCCCAACTAAGAAATCATTAGAAATAAGCCAAAGTAAAAAATGTTTGTGGTAAGAAAATTCAAGTTTTAACTCAGAATTTTGAAATGTCTGCAAGAAAATGGGTTATAGGTTTTAACATAATTAAGAAAATTGATTGTTAACAGTGAATGCATAAACTACTATGAAGCAGTTAAGTTTAAAAGAATCATACATAGTAGTATTTCCTAGATCCAAAACCATATTTTATCATGTATATAAATTAAGTAAAATTTGCAAATGGAAATTTTCAATTTTTCAGTAAAACCCAAGAAATATTATCTGATTACATGCTTTAACAGAAATGCATTTCATAGTTTATTTGAAAGTGTATGTTTTACGTTGCAGATTTGGTTTAATAACAAGTTTAAGTTCAAAAACTGAAACCTTTAAAAAAGAAAACGTACCACTTCTTGAAAAACTTGTTAGAATATTTCGAGATATTGAATTTTGTGTAGAATCAGTTTGGGTTATTTGGATCATAGCAGCGGAATTTTTCACATGTGTTAACGGTAAAGCATCTGCTTTTAACAGCTTTCGAATGCTTCGTTTATTGAAACAACTGGTTTCAAAATGCTGGGAGCAAACTCGGACATTGTCGATCAACTTAAAAGAAGATTGGTTGATTCCTAATAATTCCATCCAACATTTCCGCTTTTCAGGGTCTTTAGGTAACCTGCAGATATTTTTAAAACATCCAATTTTAGAACATTTAAATACAAAACTATACCTATATTAATTTACCTGTGAAAGGTAATCTTGACACCTCCCAAACGTCTCACTCCATTATTAGAAATATTTTTTTTCCAATTTTGGGAATCGCTTCTGTTGTTGCAGGACGGAACTGCACACAGCACCATCCTTAAAAGTTTATTGATGTCCAAAAAATAAGCAAAAGGGACAATCAAAAAGAGAAGAACTTAACACATTCATTATTATGATTAGTATTTGTATTTAAGGTATTTACGTTCAAGCATCTTCATATGATTATCTATCGTATGACGTTCATATGTTCATAGAGTAGCATACTGTAAGCATAGATAAGGTTAACGGTTATAAAATGGTTATAAAGCTACGACGGTAACCGTGTGAATCTGACGCACGATATACATAATCCACTGTTCAAACTTTATCAATAAATTGTGCGTCGTTTGCGGGATTAAAATACGTATCATAATTGTGCGTCTATTAGTTCTGTTAAAAAAAAGGAAAATTGTTTCGGTTTTAGATTCAAAAACTACTGAAGATATGCTAATTTAATTGACACCAATTGTTGCGTGGCATTTGTGCTTGACAAATGGTCTAATAAAAAAGGAAAGCTATGTTCATTTTAACATCCTTGCATGCAAAATTAAAATTCTCTTTCGATTTTATTAAGGTGAGCATATACAGTACAATTAATATTGTGTATTATTAATTTATTGTCAATTTTCGCAACATAAAATTTCCTGGCACATTATGCATGCGGTGGCGAACATATATTACTTTTTTTGTTAATAGAATGTCGAACCACCCGTTATTTTGTTAGAATTGTATGTATTACAAAATTTCAGTTTATCTAAATTTTTTCCGAAAAAATCAAATTAGCGCTAATAGCGCCACTACATTTGTCGACTCGTATCATGAGTCTAATACAGGAATTACATCTGCTGCTTCACTGTTGATGAGAATGCTTTGCAGTAAGGCGGGTTGCCATGTTGCCAATACTAAACTGTTTAAAACTTCTTATTTTAAATTCAAATTATTTTACTTCAGGCGAAATTAAACGAGTGCGCTGCTGTAGGCTTGAAAAAGATATAGAAATGTTACAGTAGGAGTAGAAATTTTAACCAACTAAGCTTTTTATTTTTTAAAATAATCTACTTAAATGTTTTTGGTTCATACCCAAGCAATCTATGAAAATAATTAAATTTTTTTATATTGTTTATGTAAATGAATGCTTTTTACTTTGTTTTGGATATTTGTCTAATCTAAGTATTTTTACGTTGTGTATTGTACACTACAATTTTTTTATACTATTTCTGTTAATGGTTTTTATAGTTATAAAAATGCGGACAAAAAACATAGTTATTAACGTAGATGACAGGATAGAGATATAATGATAATAGTCACAAGATTCATCGTATTCTTCGCTTCTGATTGGCGTTTTTCTACGTCATCAGTGCTTCATGCAATAGCTATCCTAATTTCGCAACTTTGTATGTATTGCAAAATTTCAGTTTATCTAAATTTTTTCTGAAAAAATCAAATTAGCACCACTACATTTGTCGACTCGTATCATGAGAGTTCATAGAGAACAAATATTCAAAGAGAACATCGATTAAAGATTCTAGGAAAGTGAGGAAGAATATTTATAGTAATTTAATGTTGACTTGGTGATTTGCTTTTTCATTAAGCTCTATAGGTTTTTCCTTCATAGTTATCTATATATCCGTAGCATAACTTGACAATTATTTATGAATCTATGGATTTTATAGATCTTGCTGTGTTACACCGTTACACGATCTTGTCTATCTTCTTGCCATCTTTTATTAAAAACGACGTTACGTCGCCATTTTTAAAATTTTGAAATTTTATTTGCTTTTCGGTGCATACTTTCATTGTATTTCGTGTTTTAATTGTTTAATAATGTAGTTTATTTGTTTTTCTTCTCAATTTTTACAGATTGATGATAAATAAGAATGGAAGAGTGTTCATTTTGATGCAACTGAAAAAAAAGCAAGTTGCCCGTCATGGTTTCGTTTCATTTTGGAGAATCTTCTAATTAATTACGGTGAGCATACATGGCATAATTAGTATATTTGTTTGATATTAACTTTAGTATTGTGTCATGCACGTTATTTACCAAGGAGGCTAATTAATTATATCTGAATACTTATAAGATTTCATTTCACAGGAACATTAAAAAAACCCTGGATGGCATTAATTTACAGTGCCTTGGTTGTGTCAGTGTTCATTCGATTCAGAAAGTAGCTATCCTAAAAAGAAGCACAAAAGTGCCTTTTTTCCATTGAGAAGGGATACATTGTGGCATTGATGAAGGAAGGATTTATGACGAATAAACTGGTGAGTAAACTGTATCAATTAAAAATATTAATCCAGATCCCAGAAACTTCAATTTCTTAAGCATTTGTAACTTACTTTCATCAGACAACTTTTTAACGACGTTTTAGAAGCGGCAAAAGCAAAATGTGGAACTGGCCATTCCATCAGCACAATAGTTAGCTTCTAACTTTAACACCACATTGCCACATTAAAATATTACTGATTTACATGCTTTAGAAGTTGTAATTAACGTTTTCTTGCCCGTTTCTATAGATTGTCCAAGTGAAAAGGAAGTAATTCTGATGGTACTGAAAGAGCTGATGCTTTTGACGTCTTACCCTTGCAACATAGTTTTGAACCTGTGAGGAGGAGGCATCTGGATATTAATTTGAAAACTGAAACAACGAATAGTCTGCAGTGGTATTCCTCCTGGATTTGGCTTGTTCATTCGATCTGTGAACCTTAAAAAGATACTTTCTGCAGTTAATTAAGGTGATAATGCATGCCATTTATAATATTAGTTGCTCTATGTCGTGATCTGTGGTTGTAATGTAAAATGGCGTGAAAGTAACGCTTGTTATTTTATAATTGAGCTATTTTTACTTGCTTTTTATTTATGTTTCTTAATTATACGTGTAATTAATATGTTTTTTATCCATTTCTGCAGGTTATATAATAAATGGGAGAGAATTAAAGTTCAGTTTGGTTATACTGAAACAGCCAATGTCTACATGGGTGTGGTCATGCATGGATTATATTCTTGATTTGCTGTTTCGTCTTCACCTTGTAACATCATGCAGTTAATATTCAACCCAAGATTGAGAGCAACTGGATATTTATTTGAATTCCACTGAAATAGCAAATTCTCTGCTACAGTATTCCTCCTGGAGTTGGTTTACTTTTCACACCTGTAAACTTTGGAATGTTACGTTCTACAATTAATTAAGGTGAGAATACTTGATATAATTAATTTCAGTTGCTCATTATTAATCTGTTTGCCACCGTATCTGTTTCAGATCGACGTTGGAGAAGACAAAGATGACCCAGTAGTTGAAAT
>NW_020439296.1:229160-230322 GCF_000699045.2 Agrilus planipennis
ATAGTTAAAAGAGAACCCCATAGATGCACGATAACATCGATTTATGCTGTGAACAATAGATAACTGTTAGAAGTAAAGCCATAGATGCCACAGATGGCAAATTACTATGAAAACTAAGCAACTTCAATATAATAGAAAAACAATTGCTTACCTGGAAGATTACTCATCGTATTGTTTGCTTTTTATTGTATTTTCTTTGAAATTTCATATGTTTTCTTGTCTTTCTTTTACAGGTATTTTGTTTATTACTTTATGAACTGTTATATTATGTAATTGTAACTTAGAATGATAGTTAAAATGTTTCTAAATTGATCTTTTGGCATAAATGTTAAAATTAAATTAAATATTTGTTTATTAAAATTCATTTGGGTGTATAGGGTGGCTATAAGGGGAGATGTGGAGGCCACAGATGGTTAGGGGGCTTTTTTTCTCCGTAATCATGTGTTTAAATAATAATATGACAGTTTATAAATAAATAACGTTCTTTTTTGTGTTTTCTTTGAAATTCCATTCGTTTTCTTGTCTTTCTTTTTCAGGTATTTTGTGTTGTTACTTTTATAAGCCATTATAAACTGTTACTTCTGAGATATTTTGTTTGTATCATGTATTATACAGTTGTTTGAAATAAATACCGTTATAATAGATATAATTTTTGTCTAAATAAATAAATCGTAACACATTGTTTTATCATTTGCGTGTTTTACCTGTGTAATAGTTGTTGAATGCATTTAAAATAAAAGTTAAATGTGTGAACTTGGATCGCCCTTAATCAGAGTAATAGTTAAATGTATTTAAAACAAAGCAAAATAAATTACAAGTTAAAATGAGCGACTTTAGATCCCCTTAAATCAGTATTGGCTTTATTCACGGAACGTAAGTGATAGCAGCGCCCTCCAGTGGGGGATGACTGAACTGCTAAGTTTATTGATTGGGCGCGACGGTGGCGCCTCTTGGACAAACCGTCAAACTATTGGAGTTTAAGAGCGTACCGCTAGATGGCGCTGCAATCACTTAGGTTTTGAGCCTAAAATACGAGGGTTGGTCAGAAAGTAATGGAAAAATATCCTATGCAACTTATGCTCTCCTAATACAAATGTTGGAATTTATGAAAATTTTCGGTTTTGAGCCGAATACGAGGGTTGGTCAGAAAGTAATGGAAAAA
>NW_020439296.1:231800-261443 GCF_000699045.2 Agrilus planipennis
TGAACTTAATGAATTCTACTAGATAGAGCATGCAAGATAAAGAACTATTTCAACTACGGGGTCATCTTTGTCTTCTCCAACGTCGATCTGAAACAGATACGGTGGCAAACAGATTAATAATGAGCAACTGAAATTAATTATATCAAGTATTCTCACCTTAATTAATTGTAGAACGTAACATTCCAAAGTTTACAGGTGTGAAAAGTAAACCAACTCCAACGAGGAATACTGTAGCAGAGAATTTGCTATTTCAGTGGAATTCAAATAAATATCCAGTTGCTCTCAATCTTGGGTTGAAAATTAACTGCATGATGTTACAAGGCGAAGACGAAACAGCAAATCAAGAATATAATCCATGCATGACCACACCCATGTAGACATTGGCTCTTTCAGTATAACCAAACTGAACTTTAATTCTCTCCCATTTATTATATAACCTGCAGAAATGGATAAAAAACATATTAATTACACGTATAATTAAGAAACATAAATAAAAAGCAAGTAAAAATAGCTCAATTATAAAATAACAAGCGTTACTTTCACGCCATTTTACATTACAACCATAGATCATGACATAGATAAATGTCAAATATCACGACGTCAATTTACGTTGCAGACAATAGAAAAGGGTTAAAACGAAACTCCATACATCAATGATAAATGTCAATCCCTTCTGTGGAAAATAAAAACTGTCAAAGAGACAAATGCACAACCTCAACTTATACTGTTGACAATAAATAATTGTTACCAGAAATTTCATAACAGATTAATAAAGAGCAATTAATATTAATGAAGTCATGTATTCTCACCTTAATTAACTGTAGATCGTAATGTTCCAAAGTTTACAGGCGTGGAAAGCAAACCAACTCCAGCAGGAGCACCATAGCAGAAATTTTGTTGTTCCACTTGAAATCAAATAAATCTTTAGTTTTTCCCACTAATCGCCCGAAAATCAACTACATAGTAGTGTTGCGAAGTGAAGATGAAAATATCAAATCACGAACAACGTCGAGAAAAGACCACACCCATGTAGAGTGTAGACGGTTGCTCGAGTAGGGCCAAACTGAACTCATTTGTTGGGCAATCTGCAGAAATGGGCGAAAAATATATTAATTACACTATCAAATAAGGAAGGAACCAAACACTCCTAAAAATATACAACGAAAAGCAAGTAAATGGCTGAATTATAATGGGGACAACTGTCATTTCACATCATGACCACAGATCATGCATGACATAAAGGCCAGCAATCAGAGATGTACGATGTTAATTTATGTGGACTATAGATATTTAAAGAAATGAAATACTGTAGATACACGTTATGGTTAATTGAAACTGTGAACAAGAGATAATTGGTAAGACGAATAACCCGACCAACTAATATTATAAATAGCATGCATTCTCACCTTAATTAACTGCACAAAGTAGCTTTTTAAGGTCCACAGATCGAATGAACAAGCCAAATCCAAGAGGAATACCACTGCAGACTATTTGTTGTTTCAGTCGTTTCCAAATTAATATCCAGATGCCTCCTCACAGGTTCAAAACTATGTTGCAAGGGTAAGACGTCAAAAGCATCAGCTCTTTCAGTACCATCAGAATTACTTCCTTTTCACTTGGACAATCTATAGAAACGGGCAAAAAAACGTTGTTAATTACAACTTCTAATGGCCAGCTCCACATTTTGCTTCTGCCGCTTCTAAAACGTTAAAAAGTTGTCTGATGAAAGTAAGTTACAAATGCTTAAGAAATTGAAGTTTCTGGGACCTGGATAAATATTTTTAATTGATATAGTTTACTCACCAGTTCATTCGTCATAAATCCTTCCTTTATCAATGCCACAATGTATCCTTTCTCAATGGAAAAAAAAGGCACTTTTGTGCTTCTTTTTAGGATAGCTACTTTCTGAATCGAATGAACACTGACACAACCAAGGCACTGTAAATTAATGCCATCCAGGGTTTTTTTAATGTTCCTGTGAAATGAAATCTTATAAGTATTCAGATATAATTAATTAGCCTCCTTGGTAAATAACGTGCATGACACAATACTAAAGTTAATATCAAACAAATGTACTAATTATGCCATGTATGCTCACCGTAATTAATTAGAAGATTCTCCAAAATGAAACGAAACCATGACGGTCAACTTGCTTTTTTTTTCAGTTGCATCAAAATGAACACTCTTCCATTCTTATTTATCATCAATCTGTAAAAATTGAGAAGAAAAACGAATAAACTACATTATTAAACAATTAAAACACGAAATACAATGAAAGTACGCACCGAAAAGCAAATAAAATTTCAAAATTTTAAAAATGGCGACGTAACGTCGTTTTTAATAAAAGATGGCAAGAAGATGGACAAGACCGTGTAACACAGCAAGATCTATAAAATCCATAGATTCATAAATAATTGTCAATTTATGCTGCGGATATATAGATAACCATGAAGGAAAAACCTATAGAGCCTAGATGGAAAAGCAAATCACCAAGTCAACATTATGTATTTTACGTCTGTTCTTACTATATTCTTCCTCACTTCCCTAGAATCTTTAATAGATGTTCTCTTTGAATATTTGTTCTCTATGAACTCTCATGATACGAGTCGACAAATGTAGTGGCGCTATAAGCGCTAATTTGATTTTTTCGGAAAAAATTTAAATAAACTGAAATTTTGTAATACATACAATTCTAACAAAATAACGGGTGGTTCGACATTCTATTAACAAAAAAAGTAATATATGTTCGCCACCGCATGCATAATGTGCCAGGAAATTTTATGTTGCGAAAATTGACAATAAATTAATAATACACAATATTAATTGTACTGTATATGCTCACCTNAAAACGCCAATCAGAAGCGAAGAATACGAAGAATCTTATATTTCTATCCTGTCATCTACGTTAATAACGTATTTGAAAATAAACGCCAATTTTCATAAATAAAACCAACAATGTTTTTTGTCGGCATTTTTATAGCTATAAAAACCATTAACAGAAATAGTATAAAAAAATTGTAGTGTACAATACACAACGTAAAAATACTTAGATTAGACAAACATCCATATCAATGTAAAAAGCATTCATTTACATAAACAATATAAGAAATTTTAATTATTTTCATAGATTGCTTGGGTATGAACCAAAAACATTTAAGTAGATTATTTTAAAAAATAAAAAGCTTAGTTGGTTAAAATTTCTACTCCTACTGTAACATTTCTATATCTTTTTCAAGCCTACAGCAGCGCACTCGTTTAATTTCGCCTGAAGTAAAATAATTTGAATTTAAAATAAGTAGTTTTAAACAGTTTAGTATTGGCAACCCGCCTTACTGCAAAGCATTCTCATCAACAGTGAAGCAGCAGATGTAATTCCTGTATTAGACTCGTTTTCAACAAGGGTTTCAAATATTCATATGTATGTATTGCCATCTAATTTGATTTTTTATTAACCCACAATAACTTTATTACATTTCAGTTCGTTTTTATGAAGGTAAAAAACCAAACTTTTTAAATTAGGAGTTGAATGTGCACCCACAACTTCCAAATATAAAAATATTTTCATCTTATACCTCACAAAAACTTCAATACGTTCTAGTGCATTTAATAAGGGCGAACATACATTTATTAAATAAGGGTGAAATGAATTTATCAAGAAATAAAATAGTTTTTAAATTAAGAGTTGAAAAAGCACCTCGGTGGTTCCTAACTACAAAATTCTTTTCACTGATCCCCTACAACGACATTAATACTTCCTGGTAAGTTCAGCTCGTTTATTAAGGGCAAGATTAATTTATGAATTGATAAAAACGTTTTTAAATTATGGGTTGAAGACTCCAAAGTTATTTTCACTAATCCCTTTGGTATTTTCGCTCGTTTAATAAGGGCAAAATTAATTCATAAAGGAATTAAAAAAAAAAATTAAATTAGGGACTATTAAACTCGTTTCACTGGTGCCCCACAACAACTTGAATTACTTTTACGTAATCTCAGTTCAAAAGAACGAAATTAATTTATCGGCAAATAAATAAATATGATGTTTTTTAACTGGGACTGAAAGGGCGCCTTCTAATTTCCAAAACTTAAAAATTCTTTTCACTGATGCCTTGCAACAACTTTAGTATATTTTGATAATTCCATATCGTTAGAGGAACAATTCATTTTCCAAATAAAATTAAGTAAAAAATAAANTGAAATCAGTTTTGAAAAGATGATTACATATACATTTATACCCACAACATCACCCATTTAAGTCTCAGTAGTTGATTTTTTTTTACTTACTTCAGATACAAAAACAACTGGTTGTGCTGCAAATCAGTAATAAAATATGACAGTCACATTATTGGGAGACTAAATGCGGTTGTATATGAAACATTTAATTACAGATTTAATAATTTCGGTAGCGAATTTCTGATGTGTTGTAGTGCAGTGTAAATTGAATATTGAAGATGTCCATTTTTGTAGGTTGTACTCACGGATTATCCACGTATTTCCCGTTTTTACAGAAATAAGCACTACTTTTCTCAAACGCCCCAGTACTTCAAAAAACTTGAAAAAACTGGATAAAAACAAGTATTGTTTTGAAGCAAGATCATAGATCACAGACAAGAGAGACCATAGATCTTGTCTATTCATAGATAAGAGCGCAAGACGCTGGACCTTAGAATCGCGACATATCCCACATCCATCGACATATACTAATGGACGTGTCTTAACGGTCAGAATTGTGGTATGTCCGACTAAAGAAAGATATGGAATGAAGTTTCGGACAATATCTATCTCTCTCATGATAGTGTCGTTGTTAGGACGCCCTGCGCCCACACTTTAGAGAAGCCAATCGCGTGTAATGAAAAATATAGCACTAGTCCGCAGCCATACACATCTTCCTCACTCTTTTCGAGTCAAGAAATTATTACGACATACAGATGAGACACGTCCATTAGTATATGTCGATGACCATTTCCCTAAATGAGCATTTCGTAATTTCTTTGCTTTTTAGTCAATTGACTTTTACTGTCGTGTGTTCGATTATAATTTACGTTGGTTACTAATAGCGCTTAATTAGTTCTTTTTTTAATAATTTTTACTAATCTTTATATATCTCTGACAGCATATCAATGAGAATCTCAAGACGCATGAGCAGTTAATAAACCTACTCATTTCAAATTCTACTTTCATATCATTCATCAAATTTACTAAGATTTCATAACTCACTAAAATTCCTTTTAAAATATACATTATATTTAATTAAAAATAAATTTCCAAGAAACTCACTCAGGTCTTATATTGCAAAAAATATAAAGAGAACTCATTGAATTTCGAAAACTGAATAAAATACACTTTCAAGATTTGGATTTATACGATAAAAAGTGATAATTCACGGTAAACACTCATCCTGCAAATCTTACTTCAGTTACTTATAATTACCGCTACTGTAAAAGTAAAAAAAACATCATGACCCACCCTACAATATTATACGAGTAATAGGTGTAATATTTATAATATATATTTGTAACTGAGACATCGAAAACGGCTCCAGCGACATTAATGAAATTTACAACATACGAGTTTACACGGACGAAAAATATGGATCTACATAATGTTAATTACGGGAAGGTTCGTTTTTTCCATATTTTCACACATAAAGCAACTAACTTGACTTGTCCTCGCAATGATTCGTAATTTCGCCAGAGATTTTCTAGCTTTTTTTTACATCTGTCTCGACTCTTAAGCAATGAGTTAGGTCGCTCAGGTAGTTTTTACTAAATATATATTAGATACACCACAAGAATACACCCCTAACTACATCACTCATATCTGTAATTCGCCACAAATAATTAAATAATAGTTTACGTAGCCCTAATTTAAAATGTAAGGTAGGTATTTGTTATGTGCACTCCAGTATATTAGTTGAGGCACATTCATGATTCTTATACGATGAACTGAAGCGTGTAAGCCAGTATTTCTAAAACTTTTTGGTCTACAAATCGTTTTGCGTGTATAAAATTCAAAAGTCGCCCTTCCAGAACGGGATTTATTTCAGGGTGGTGTGCTTACGCGAATTACACGAAGAAATGAAGTAGAAGGGGGCGTGCTTTAACAATGAATTTAGAATGTATCGCACATTCAATGAAACAAAGACCTTAACTAATCAAGGAAATAAGTAAATTCGTTTATAGCCTTTTTATCATCATAATAGCACAAATAAAAATTATTTCTCTTATTCCAAAACAAAATAACAGATAGTCTTATGTTCTCGTCAGATTTGCTTTGCAAAAAAATCTTTGGAGAGTTTTTCATTCAAATTTTAGGGTGGAGGTGGATTAGATATTGTATCTGATAAATTGACTGGTGATATCTTATTCAAATTAAGCAAAGTTAGTGTATTAGACGTCTCTTGTGTTTCAGGAATTAGTAAAAGAGCTGAGTTGGCAGGTAGTTGACAATTGCTTAAAGGTAAGGGCAGTTTTGTCTGTAAGGAAGAGACAGGTAACTGAATATTTTCGACTGGATGCTCCGTTTTGATTGTACTACTGGTATTAGTTTGTTCATTATCTTCTTCAAACATCATCTTTAAATCCATGTCCAAAGTGGTGGGCGATTCTTCTTCTTTTTCTTCTACTTTCATCTGATCAGAATAATCATCTTGAAAGTCTTGGCTATTCCTGTAGAAGACTTTCATTCGTTAAAAATACTATATAATATAGTTTACTTAATTACTTATACTAAAAATAATAAACATTAATGAATTATGCAGTAATTACGTAAATACCAACCGAGGCGCAATTTCATCGCCTTGAAATTATAAACAAAACAGCCCAAAAGGTGGCACAGACGCTTAAAATGTAAAAGTTAAAAACAAGAATTATCCCTCAATCAAAACTAACGACGTCAGAGAAACTTTGAATGGTATTTCACTATTACTAATCGAATAATATGGTATTCTTGGGTTAAAAAAATTAAATAAGACAAACATCTAAATAAGAAACTCCATCTTCAATGGCTGGAACGGAAATTTGTTGTCCATTCATACTTTATGTGCTATCTAATAATTTTATGTTACAGGAATGAATTCTTTAATTAATAAAACTGGCACTAGTAGCAACGACTGATACATTGACTAATCTCGATGTCTTCTTTATGTGTGAATCTTCGTATAATTTTTCCATCTCTCTGACTTAACAGTTTTTGTTAACTTAACTCTCATCCCAAAACTTTTATAGTGCCCCATAAAGTTTCACTTCAATAAAATTATTCTAGGAGTAATTGGATTTATGAGTACAACGACAAATACATGATTTTATTTTTCTTGTTTACTTTTTGAAAACGCGGCGATAAATCATGAATGGAGGAAGGTTTTCAACACACTATTCCTTGTTTATTATTAATAGGAATTTGAAAATTGTTCTTAAACACTGATAGTATGTTTTCGTTTCTTTTTTATTTTTAGTCAGAAATGAGAATATATCTGTACGTATTTTATATGTAATAAAATGGTTTTTTAATTTCACTACATAAGTAGACTGAATACAGAATAACCAACCACTCTATTCGAAATCATTATACTGCAACTACTCAACATATTCAAGTCTTGTGGGCTTTACTTTTACAGAAAATAAGAACAATTAAGTACCTACTATGTTTGTAACAAAATTCTTTAACAAAGTTAAGGGTCAACCATATGTTTCTAATCTAAAATTCGGCATCTGTTTCATGATTGCAGTTTTGTCAAACTTTGTACTTATTTTGCAGTGAGAAATTTGAAAATATACCTTTCAAAAACATTCCACCTTTAGTGAACTTGAACAATCCGCGTGTCTTTAAGTATATGTGATAGGTAAAACTTCAATTTCATGCTACCCACTTTCACCTTCATACTATCCATTTAGTGGTAAACTTCTTAAATAACTAAAATTAAAGTCTTACATACATAACACGTGTTGGTTCTTCCTTAATATCCATACATAAAAAAGGAGATACGTGGCTAAAAAAAATGAAAGAATATTTTTCATTTATCATTATATGTATACACAAAACAAAGTACTTACTCGTCCTCTTTGCATTGCACTGAGACGAATTGTATAGTGTTATTTTCACTAAAAATTAAGATTATATTTCGGTTGTGCAGGTCGAATGAGAATCAATTAAATTTTAATTACCTTTCAGAGTTGTATTTGTTGCGTACGTAAATTTTTATAAGATCCCATTTCCGGTCTTTGAATAGGTTCGGATACAATTTCATTAACTGCAGGACTTCTTGTTTTTTTGGAGAAATCCTATGTTTGATATGTTTATGAAAAAAAAATTCAATTGCTTGTTTCTCTTCATCTCTCCATTTTATTAAATTTTTCTTTTCTCTATTATCTTTCGAAGTAAACGAATGTTCATCTACAGAAATTTACTTACGTTAAATAAAGTTTGCAACATTATTATGAAAAATGCTCGATTCTTATGTTATTTTAAACAAACATACTAAGTGCTTTTTTCTGTTAAACAGATATTAAAATATAACTGAATTCTTTTCTTACTTGTTTTTCCTATTATTTATACAACTATACAATTAAATGATTAATTAAATTATTTTACCTAAATCAGTATCGGAGTTTTCAGAATTCGATTGTTCATCTAAAAAATGGTACAATTTCTCGAGATGTAACATATATTTACATTACTACTAACCCGAATGAGCATCACTACATTTTATAGTCACTTCAGTTAAGCAATTCCTTTGTTCACTATCTACGTCAGGTTTTTCTTTATCATGACTATTTTCTAAAAATGCCACGCTTTTAAAGTTAAAAAAGACAGCGTGTTCCATAGATGATTATTTTTTTAGTTTTTCGACGACACTCACTTGAACCTTTAGCCGAATAACTCCTTTTTTGTTTATTATCTTTTACAACATTATCAGTAGTTTTTTCTTCATCTTGGTCATTCCCTAAAAATGTTAATTTATCCGAATCTTGTAATAAATATGAAAATAAAAGATGCAAAACGACAACTAAACAACATTTAAATGTTAGGTGTATATAAAAAGTGATAATTCACGGTAAACACTCATCCTGCAAATCTTACTTCAGTTACTTATAATTACCGCTACTGTAAAAGTAAAAAAAACATCATGACCCACCCTACAATATTATACGAGTAATAGGTGTAATATTTATAATATATATTTGTAACTGAGACATCGAAAACGGCTCCAGCGACATTAATGAAATTTACAACATACGAGTTTACACGGACGAAAAATATGGATCTACATAATGTTAATTACGGGAAGGTTCGTTTTTTCCATATTTTCACACATAAAGCAACTAACTTGACTTGTCCTCGCAATGATTCGTAATTTCGCCAGAGATTTTCTAGCTTTTTTTTACATCTGTCTCGACTCTTAAGCAATGAGTTAGGTCGCTCAGGTAGTTTTTACTAAATATATATTAGATACACCACAAGAATACACCCCTAACTACATCACTCATATCTGTAATTCGCCACAAATAATTAAATAATAGTTTACGTAGCCCTAATTTAAAATGTAAGGTAGGTATTTGTTATGTGCACTCCAGTATATTAGTTGAGGCACATTCATGATTCTTATACGATGAACTGAAGCGTGTAAGCCAGTATTTCTAAAACTTTTTGGTCTACAAATCGTTTTGCGTGTATAAAATTCAAAAGTCGCCCTTCCAGAACGGGATTTATTTCAGGGTGGTGTGCTTACGCGAATTACACGAAGAAATGAAGTAGAAGGGGGCGTGCTTTAACAATGAATTTAGAATGTATCGCACATTCAATGAAACAAAGACCTTAACTAATCAAGGAAATAAGTAAATTCGTTTATAGCCTTTTTATCATCATAATAGCACAAATAAAAATTATTTCTCTTATTCCAAAACAAAATAACAGATAGTCTTATGTTCTCGTCAGATTTGCTTTGCAAAAAAATCTTTGGAGAGTTTTTCATTCAAATTTTAGGGTGGAGGTGGATTAGATATTGTATCTGATAAATTGACTGGTGATATCTTATTCAAATTAAGCAAAGTTAGTGTATTAGACGTCTCTTGTGTTTCAGGAATTAGTAAAAGAGCTGAGTTGGCAGGTAGTTGACAATTGCTTAAAGGTAAGGGCAGTTTTGTCTGTAAGGAAGAGACAGGTAACTGAATATTTTCGACTGGATGCTCCGTTTTGATTGTACTACTGGTATTAGTTTGTTCATTATCTTCTTCAAACATCATCTTTAAATCCATGTCCAAAGTGGTGGGCGATTCTTCTTCTTTTTCTTCTACTTTCATCTGATCAGAATAATCATCTTGAAAGTCTTGGCTATTCCTGTAGAAGACTTTCATTCGTTAAAAATACTATATAATATAGTTTACTTAATTACTTATACTAAAAATAATAAACATTAATGAATTATGCAGTAATTACGTAAATACCAACCGAGGCGCAATTTCATCGCCTTGAAATTATAAACAAAACAGCCCAAAAGGTGGCACAGACGCTTAAAATGTAAAAGTTAAAAACAAGAATTATCCCTCAATCAAAACTAACGACGTCAGAGAAACTTTGAATGGTATTTCACTATTACTAATCGAATAATATGGTATTCTTGGGTTAAAAAAATTAAATAAGACAAACATCTAAATAAGAAACTCCATCTTCAATGGCTGGAACGGAAATTTGTTGTCCATTCATACTTTATGTGCTATCTAATAATTTTATGTTACAGGAATGAATTCTTTAATTAATAAAACTGGCACTAGTAGCAACGACTGATACATTGACTAATCTCGATGTCTTCTTTATGTGTGAATCTTCGTATAATTTTTCCATCTCTCTGACTTAACAGTTTTTGTTAACTTAACTCTCATCCCAAAACTTTTATAGTGCCCCATAAAGTTTCACTTCAATAAAATTATTCTAGGAGTAATTGGATTTATGAGTACAACGACAAATACATGATTTTATTTTTCTTGTTTACTTTTTGAAAACGCGGCGATAAATCATGAATGGAGGAAGGTTTTCAACACACTATTCCTTGTTTATTATTAATAGGAATTTGAAAATTGTTCTTAAACACTGATAGTATGTTTTCGTTTCTTTTTTATTTTTAGTCAGAAATGAGAATATATCTGTACGTATTTTATATGTAATAAAATGGTTTTTTAATTTCACTACATAAGTAGACTGAATACAGAATAACCAACCACTCTATTCGAAATCATTATACTGCAACTACTCAACATATTCAAGTCTTGTGGGCTTTACTTTTACAGAAAATAAGAACAATTAAGTACCTACTATGTTTGTAACAAAATTCTTTAACAAAGTTAAGGGTCAACCATATGTTTCTAATCTAAAATTCGGCATCTGTTTCATGATTGCAGTTTTGTCAAACTTTGTACTTATTTTGCAGTGAGAAATTTGAAAATATACCTTTCAAAAACATTCCACCTTTAGTGAACTTGAACAATCCGCGTGTCTTTAAGTATATGTGATAGGTAAAACTTCAATTTCATGCTACCCACTTTCACCTTCATACTATCCATTTAGTGGTAAACTTCTTAAATAACTAAAATTAAAGTCTTACATACATAACACGTGTTGGTTCTTCCTTAATATCCATACATAAAAAAGGAGATACGTGGCTAAAAAAAATGAAAGAATATTTTTCATTTATCATTATATGTATACACAAAACAAAGTACTTACTCGTCCTCTTTGCATTGCACTGAGACGAATTGTATAGTGTTATTTTCACTAAAAATTAAGATTATATTTCGGTTGTGCAGGTCGAATGAGAATCAATTAAATTTTAATTACCTTTCAGAGTTGTATTTGTTGCGTACGTAAATTTTTATAAGATCCCATTTCCGGTCTTTGAATAGGTTCGGATACAATTTCATTAACTGCAGGACTTCTTGTTTTTTTGGAGAAATCCTATGTTTGATATGTTTATGAAAAAAAAATTCAATTGCTTGTTTCTCTTCATCTCTCCATTTTATTAAATTTTTCTTTTCTCTATTATCTTTCGAAGTAAACGAATGTTCATCTACAGAAATTTACTTACGTTAAATAAAGTTTGCAACATTATTATGAAAAATGCTCGATTCTTATGTTATTTTAAACAAACATACTAAGTGCTTTTTTCTGTTAAACAGATATTAAAATATAACTGAATTCTTTTCTTACTTGTTTTTCCTATTATTTATACAACTATACAATTAAATGATTAATTAAATTATTTTACCTAAATCAGTATCGGAGTTTTCAGAATTCGATTGTTCATCTAAAAAATGGTACAATTTCTCGAGATGTAACATATATTTACATTACTACTAACCCGAATGAGCATCACTACATTTTATAGTCACTTCAGTTAAGCAATTCCTTTGTTCACTATCTACGTCAGGTTTTTCTTTATCATGACTATTTTCTAAAAATGCCACGCTTTTAAAGTTAAAAAAGACAGCGTGTTCCATAGATGATTATTTTTTTAGTTTTTCGACGACACTCACTTGAACCTTTAGCCGAATAACTCCTTTTTTGTTTATTATCTTTTACAACATTATCAGTAGTTTTTTCTTCATCTTGGTCATTCCCTAAAAATGTTAATTTATCCGAATCTTGTAATAAATATGAAAATAAAAGATGCAAAACGACAACTAAACAACATTTAAATGTTAGGTGTATTTAGAAAGAAAAAAAATCAAAGGTTTACAGCTACCAGGAACTAAAAATGAATTAAAAGCAGCTTACGATTAGTTTTCACTTTCTAAATTATAGGGGCTTTTATGTTATCGTCCCCTTAAATATAACATGACTGAAATGTACCTACCCTTTGAATGTACAGAGCGTCCTCCCTGGCCACACTGCATAAAATCGTGTATTTGTGGACATTCTTCTTTATGCATTTGATAATGTTCCTGTACCAAAAACAATCTTATATGCATTTTATATAATTTCAGAATCGCAATTTTGCTGCTAAGAAACGTGTTTTTGTATTTTCTTTAGCTTATTAAGGATTACGACTTATAGGGTTTACATTTTAAGAACTGTATAAAATACACTTCAGTTATTATGCATTTTAGATTTACACGATATAAAAAGTGTTAATCTACGGATTGACGGCCCGGTGATAAAATTAAGCGTTTGTTCTGCAAATGTTTACACACCTGTTTTTTGAAAGTTAATTCAATCCTGCGATCCTTCATAGAAGCAAACTTGTCTATGACCTTCTCATTGAAGCTATTAATTTTTGATATAAATAATTTTTCAATGGAAAGCATCGATAGAGCTGTCAAACGATCTTGGGACACTGAATTTCGAAGAAAGGTCTTGATCTTTTTTAAAGTTGAAAAACATCTTTCAGCTTCTAAAGTAGACATAGGTGTTGTAGCAATAATTTCTAATAATTTTTTTATTTCTCTTAACGTTTCTTCTAAATTATTTTGTATTAAAAATTTCAAAAGGGGTAATATACCACTTAAATCTTTACAGTCGTTTCTTGAATAAATAACAGATAGCTCTGTTCTAAGTCGCTCCTTTTCAAGTGTGGGGTAAGCTATGCAAGTAGTTGCCAACTTGTCATCAGGAAACTTACTCCAATACTCTCCAAAATGCTCAGAAAAAAACAGAGAAGCAGCTAGTAGATGGTCATTAAACATAAATCTATCTTTTGCGGAATTCGTAATAAGATCACAAATTTCCAGGGCGGCAATGCGGTGATTAAATCTACCGATATGTGCGCGTTTTATTTTTTTTTCTTGAGGCTCCGTGCAGACATTTGATGAGGCTTCAATAATGATGTCATCAATATTATTCCGAATATGATTAATGCCTTTCTCGAAATTATGAACAGCAGTTTCTACCTCAATTGGATCAATACTTCCCTTCTGCAGCTGATTAAATAAAATGTCGACATGGGGCATTAGGTGATGAAAAAAAGTTAACCAAAAAACAAAAACAGAATCTTCTAGCATACGCCGAATAGAGGAAGCTGCACTACACACAGTTTCATTATTAAATTGTTCTTCTATTTCTTCCATACATTCTATAAGAGAATCTCTGTTTTCAAATACAACATTAATGGTCCTTATATTAAAATTGCAGGAAGACATAACAACTTGGGGATTTTTTCTTCTCACAATTTCATTTAGCACTTCAACTTGTTGTGGTGAGTTATTAAAAAATGTAGGAATCTCTTTCAGATTTCCAAAAAACACACGCACTTGAGAATTTATGGAAGCAGCTTTAGATATAATTAAGTTTAATTGGTGTGCATAGCAGTGTACAAAATGAGCACAAGAGTACTTTTGCCTAATTTTTGCTTGTACTCCTGCATGTTGACCACTCATTACCTCTCCTCCATCATAACTTTGCGAAATTAGTTTGTATGGTGAATTTTTTATTAGAGGATCTATAATACTGAAGATATTTTCCGAAAGAGTTTCAGCATCCCATTTTGTAGGATTTAGATACTTCCAAAAACGTTCAATCGGTTCGCCATCTACGGTATATCTTAAAATTACCGCTAATTGAGTTTTTGCAGATACATCAGCTATTTCATCCGCCATAACTGCTAAAAAGGAAGATTTGTTTATTTCTTTAATTATTTCTTCATGACATACTTCTAGGATGCAGTCTAAAAGGTCATTTTGTATATCTGTAGAGTGCTCTTTAAATACTGAAACATTTTGTAGATGCTCACGTAAAGTTGCATTAAGCTCAGCAGATAAGTTTATCAAACCACGAAATATTCCTGGATTTTGAGAGGTTTCAATTTCGTCTTGTCCTCGCAATGCCAATTCAAAGGCCCCGCAAAACTTTATACAGTTTATAATTTTTGATAAAACGTATCTATTTTTTGTCACGTTGTCATTATGTTCTTGTACATTTATCCAATAAGCTGAATCTAGCTGTGCTTTAATGTTAGTCCTTCCCAATAAGGTTAATTCCATTGTATTATGAAGATGACGTTTGGAGTTTTCGTGTCTTTTTATTTTGTCATTTAAGTGCACTAGATCTTTCACACCTACCTCCGTCCATGCTTTATCGCCGCCAAAAAGCAAACAAGGAAAACAAAATAATGCATTTTTTTTGTTACATCCACAAATCCAGCTGTTCCTTGAATAAATTTCTCTATTAAATTTTCGCTTATATGCTTTTCCACGACTAACACCTGCAGTTTCAATAATGACATCAGGCAATGGCCGTCCTCTACATTTTAAAACTATTTTTTCTTCATTTGAGTATTTAAAAAATCTCTTCACATGAATCAAATTATAGACTACATCCATTGTTGCTGATTTTTATGTTCGCCACTTATAACAAATCATTATAAACCATTTATAAACGTTATAAACTATGGTTATAAATCATATTATAAATACATACCATAAACCATAGATACGTACTGACCATAGATAATAGGTACTAACCACCATAGACATATATTAATGGACGTGCCTTCACCGTGTCGTTGTAATAATTTCTTGGCTCGAAAAGTGAGGGAGATGGCATATGGTTTCGGACTAGTGCTATCTCTTTCATAACACGCTTACGCATTATAGTGAGAGAGATGGATATTGTCCAAAACTTCGTTCCATCTCTTTCTTTTGTTATACCACAATTCTGACCGCTAAGGCACGTCCATTAATATATGTCTATGCTAATCATGGACATATATTAATGGACGTGCCTTATCCGTATGTCGTTGTAATAACTGGTAAACAGAGGAAACGTCATGTTATTTTACTTTTACCCAAATCAGTGTCGTCATCTTTTCAATTTCAATTTCCCCACCGAATGGAAGTCTTCCACTTACTCTCCATAAACTGATGTTATCTTCCCCAGATTTTCCTCACACACTATCATCCTAAAATTTACTTATCAATTAAAAATTTATTAATAATAATTAGATTATTATCATACTGTTATGAATAAGATAGATAAATATATTATATTCCTCATGCTGTACCTATAAAAGTCTAATGGTGTAAAACAATGAGCTAATTATTAAATTTAAGGTAGTTTATTACACCGCAATAACTATTTATTAAATTGTATGAATAAAATTGGTTAAGATATAAAGGTACTTGTTTGAATGTGTATGTTCATCAAAATTGAAAAAACATTTATTAAACTAACTAAATATCAACTGGTTGTAACGAATTATTTTCAAGGAAATTATAAACAACATCGACTTCTTAAATTAACGTAACAGTCATAAATCAAAAATTATTCTCAAAATAAATTCAAACTGATATTAATAAATTGTATTTTTAGTAACTTATTTATTCAGAACGTTGGAGCTTACAATTAGATCTTCCATACTTCATCCTGCATTTATAACATTCTCTTCTACATCAACTTGTTCTTCCTTAATAATGTTGTTGCTGTGCCTAACTGTCATATGTCTACTTTTTACTTTATTGTTGATAAAAGTCATATTGCAAATCTCGCATTTGATGACCTTTTTAAAGGTTTTTACCGTTTCCACTAACTGCCTGGTCGTTTGCTCTTGCATCACATTAATTTGTTTTGCGGTATGCTTTTCATTCATATGTCTCTTCTTACTTGCCATACGTAAGAAAGATGCTTTGCATATTCCGCACTTATGCGGTTTGGTATTAGATTGAATTCCTTCATGTTGAACATTTCGATTAATCTTTTGATCATCTGTTGAATGAGTGCGCAAGTGTCGTTTGAGTGTCGACCTGGTCAGAAAGACCTTCGTGCATATTTTGCAGATAAAATCTGAAACAGTATGGTAAGGTAGATAAAATGACGCATTGTAAATTAATTTATAATTATGTACGTATTACTAGATAAGCGATGGAAGGTAAATACTGAAAATAATTTTTAAAGGGCTTCCAAATCTAGTAGAAATAATCGAGAAAATTTTCGAACATTCCACTCTACAATAGACAAATTGAATAAGTGAATAAGAACGTAGCAACTAGTATTTGCATACATTTTTTTTTTTTCGTATAATGAAAATCTCCTGTGAATTATGTATATAAAATCAAGAGCATTCGTTTTTATTGTACTTTGAGAAAACATGTAAGGTACAGAAACATATTAATTGTAAGATCGTCAAGTAAGAATGCCTTGGAAAAATATAGCGTGTGACTTCACCGAGACCAGCACGTCTAATCTAAATGAGCCTTTAAGAATTAAATCGAAAATATGAATAAGTAGGCATTGACCTGTTAATTCAGAACAGTAAACTAATAAATTTTGCTATGCATAAATCGTAGTAGAAATACACAATACTGCTCAGTTGGTATACGGGAGGCCCTCAGTTGAAGTAATGATTTTTTTTCTTAATTTGTGCATTTATTTTTTACTCATTTGTTTTGACGATTTAATACAATTTGAGAGCCGAAATTAATAGAACGGAAAGCGTAACATCTGCCTGCTCTATTATGATTACAAACCTTTTTTTTTGTGACCCCATGAGTGCTTCTGCAAGGCTGTGGGAGTTCTAAACTTCATGCCACATACGGTACAAATATAGATCTCTTCTTTAACAACCTCCCCGTTGCACTTATTGCATCGTCGTCTGCGCCATGTCCACCAATCCCAGCCGTGCGTGATCCTATGTACTTTATAGCTACGATTCGGCACTAATCTTGCACAATATAGACATACGGTGGCATCATCAGTCTTGTGGATATTCGTATGTTTCGTTGCTTGAAAGCTGTCTTTAAACCTCATTAGACAGTCGGGACAATTGTTGCTGTTGTGAATGCTGTCCTTGTGAATCAAGACGTCAATATGAGATCGAAAAACGCACTGACATAAGTCACATGTTCGTGTTTCGATTCCATCTACGAAATTTCTTTCAGGTCCTGCAGCATACAATGAGCACCGCCTTCGAACGTGCTTTCTTAAACGCTTCGCACAGGGAAACCTACAAAAAATTATATATTTATAAATTCAGAATCAATTAAAAGAAAGAACAAACATAATAAATAACTAAAATTGTTTCCCTTTTAAAAAATTTGTGTTCTTAGCAAGGCTTTTTACTTGTAATGTATTAACAACGATCGCATACATTACGAATCATGTTAATTCTTGATTAAATAACGATTAAGCTTCTAAATGTGAAAGCACAGAATAGAAATTCAACTGCCCATTAAAAGATTGATTAAAATAAATATGTATATAAAATAGAGATAATACTTGTGATAAATAACAGATAAAAGTATTTAAATAATAATACAAATGAAGACTTATTAANATTATCTATATTTCATAAAAAATTAAAATTTTTGTATTTTTATCCCACATATAAGACTGTACATACAATTACTTCTCTTTAATAGGTAATCACTACTCTTTCTGTAAACAGAATTACGTTATAAAATTGTTAATCGTTGATTACAATTAATTAAAAAGTAATCTCACTTTTTTAAAAATTAATTTACCATTGGAAACATCGTAAACATCGTGAGGTAATGTATTTCTCCTTAGCAAATTCGCGTCTTAGTTGAGTATCTGGTAATTGAAATATATCACGAGGTATATTAGCTCTACAAAAGCATATTTTTGGTTTTTTACTAGTATTTAAATCATCATCCGAATCTTCTTTTTCACTATCAATTATCTGTTGTAGAGGCGGTTCATACTGATTTTCATTTATTTTCTTAATGTGACTGTTCTTTAGTTGAGATTCGCGTATTTCCACTTTATTTTCTCTTTCTTGTTCAATTTGGGATCCTTTATTTACTATTGATTTGATGACAAGATTTGGGATTTTCATTGTATTTCTTTCGTTTTGTTTTCCTTTATTTTCATCATCACTTATCAAGTCGATATCAATAACTTCTGACTGCATATTCTCATATGAAATTAATTTGTCCGTTGAATTTGAGTGATTTTCCTTCTCGTTCTGTTGGTAAGGTACAAGTACTCTCTGAAAACAGGGTGTGGAATTTTCAACAACAGAAATGTTCTCTACCGATTTAGTCTCATCGGTTTTTTGAAGATTACTAGATTTAGCATATGTTCGTAAAACTTTTTCAGGAGGTATTTGCATCGGAACGGGATCATCGATATCTTCTGAACGAGTGTTTTGGATGAGTTTTTTGTAAGCTTTTCTAACCCTATTTCTAAGCCTTAGAGCCACGTTCATATCCTTTATGCATTGTGCACATGCACGAAGAGGTAAAGTTAGATCAGAAATCTAAACAAAAAGAACATTAAAAAATAAATCTAAATATGATAATATATTTAGTAATGTTTTCGTATTGAAATTAATAAAGCGACTTACATTAACATCAACGATTTCTTTAATGAATGGCGCCATTGGTTGAATATTGTATGTGGGTGAAGTGGAAAGAGCGCAAAGAACGCATATTAGTTCAAGAGGTGATGATTTACACTTCAAATAGATCGGTTCAGATTTTCTTACACTGTCCACGATACTCATTTTATCAGAATTTTTAATCACTGTAATGCCTTGTCCCACTTTATGCATAATATTTGGCTGATGTTCGGATTGCATATCAGTTTCATCGAGCTCAATCACTTCTGTATTGCTGTACGTTACATCTTGCCTTTGTTTTTCTACATCGGACGTACTAGGTAAAGTTATGAGTGGTAGTGTGTTTTCGTTTTCTCTATTAACTTGGTTATCAATTTTCACTGGGATCTGTTTTCCTATTTCATTAGAATCACTAACCTCTGAACCCTCAAAATTTTGATTTAGGGGTTTAGCTTTCAATAGGCAACTGTTTACAAGTACGCTATCAATGCTTGGCTTAATAATTTTCAGTGGAGGTTTTTTGACAGCATACTGTTTTATCTCGCTTGGGGGTGCTCGAACTAAAGAAGACGGGGTTTTTAAAACAGCCAACAATGCTTCACTGCGAGGGACTTTTCTTAATTTCAACGGTACTGTCGGAGGCATTGACTGCACAAGTGTTGGAACACTGTTAGTTAAAGTACGGATATCGCGTACTGAGATAAGTGATTTGAAAGATGGTGACTCTCTTACTATTGGTTCAGTAGTTTGTAAAGGATCGACAGTATTTTCTTCGAAAGAAGATTGTTCAATGATAGGTGGTAATTGCGTTGCAATAAATAATTCCTGATGTGTTATCATCTGCTCATCATTAACAGGCTCATTTTCCTCCACTACATCCATTTCCAGTCCAATATCTATATCATTTTTTAGTTCTTGTTTGACATCTATTTCCACTTCTGTATCTATACATGCTTTCCACAACGGACTACTATAACAAAACATGAAATAATTTTAGTATCTCGGATATTATTCTACGTTAATTTTTAAAAAGAATTTCAAATTTCTTATTACTCCGCGGTTCTAAGTTTTTGTTTCATTTCTGCTTGAGAATACATGTTCTCTTCTTCATTTTTCATAGTCGGAAGTAAAAGCGGATGTACATCTTCTCTGAAAGAAAATGGTTTCTTTTCACTATATAAATTTATGAATATTAAAGATGAAAAATGATTAACAATTAAGTGTTGCCGCTAATTCAACATTATTTTGCTACAATTAATCTACAGATTAAAGTTTCATGTTTGATTTACTTTTCAGAGAAAAAAACCATTTAGTTCTTACAAAATAATTTAATTTATTTATTTTTGGTATTTTAACAAGTTCTTCGCCCCTATCATTCACTGTGAGCTCGAAACTGTTAGCACCATTGCTTCGATTGGTGGAAATTCATTTTTGTGAACAATTTGTTTAATCACTTTCTTTGTGTTAAAAATTGTTTGAAAAATAAATTTAAAGGAATTGTTTGTAAATAAGTATGCAACACATCGTACACTTCAGTGTAAGAAATTGCTGATACTAACTACGTAATACTACTTTGCCCTGTGCTGACAGCACTCATAATTTCTTTTATATATAATATGTATTACTTAATAATCAAAACTGAGGGTCTCAATTTATATTTTATTTTTTTTCATCTTTAGTGTAACTTAACATATATTATTTTCTCTTAATAACAACATACAACAAATCGCATCTTTATACTATTCTATCACCAATATTTTATAGAATGTGTATCTAACTCATGTTAAGAACAAGATTTAATCAAGCAAAGAAACAATAATTAATCAAATGAAACAAATGAATTGCATATACCGATATTTTAAATTAGTGTAAAAAATAAGCATGATTATTGTTAATTGATTTCATTGTACTTTTTTGAAATAAATCAAATACAAACAAGCTGTGTGGTGTCGTGGGACACTTGGTAGGAACGAAGTTTCTAATGTTATTCGACAAATATTAATTATTAATTTTGTTCAAGGTATTTTGTAAAAAAATACAAATAACCATAGCATATAATATAAAAAAATAAAAAATCATGAAAAACACACCTCATTATTGGTTGCTGAGTACTGCTCATTGACATTTCATCATCAATCGTGATAATATTTTCTTGTACCTCATCTTGTACATAGTCCGATTTGTGTTTTTTTGATCTAAAATAATAGTAGAAAAAATTAGTAATCAATTTTGAGATTTTTAAAAAATTATACATGTAGTATATAGTAAATAACCAACAATATACATATATACATAACTAATATGAATAATTGATATTTATTTTAATTATATAAACATGTAAATAATTTTAATTAATATACATAACTTTATTGATATAAACAATATTTCATATAAATAATTCAATTAGTTGATGTTAGTGTATAGAGTTAATATACTTACGATTAAATAATTAATATCTAATTGTGTTCTGAAAAGTTAATGGAATATGTGAATTTCTTACATTTGTGAAACATTGTCCTCCTTTTGTGATAAGAAAGCATGAAGCTGAGAACATTTTAATATACGGGGATACTGTTTCACTACTAAAGCCTGTTTCTTCGATACTTCATTGGCTTTATTTTTTAACCGCTGCCGATACTCTGCTTGATACTGCGCAGGTGTTTTTATTGGTGCTTGTTTTCTACTAAAATATAATAAAAATTATATACAGAGAGAAACAGTTTTAAATTAGTATAATTATAGACATGCATACAGAAACAAACATTCAACTTATGATTTCATACTGTGGCTTTATCAGTACTAGTAGGTTCTGAGTCATAAATAAGGTCTGAATGACTTGCATCTGGAATTTAGGGAGTCATTAATCCTGTCATGCGCATCCCAATGTTTAACATCATCTGCTGTTTTGTTAGCCCACGTTCTATTCACGGCCGATAAAATATATTTTTTTTATTTTACTTATTTTTTACCAATCATCACAGAGTGGTGAAAACATATATGGTCTCAGCACATTATAGTAAATATGCTATGCATCAATGTTTGCATATCTTAAGCACTGTTAAATAAACCTAACTAATCGACCTCTTCAGTCTTAATCTAGCTTCTTCACTAGTCCTGTGCTTTTGATTCATTTTAATTATTAGTATGTAAACTTGTGAGCATATCACAATATCAAAGATTAAAAAATTCTTAACTTTGACAACACATACCTACATTCGTCATATAAAGAAATAACATCCCACGCATGAAGATTTTCTTGTGAATTAGCTGGGTGTATAGCAACATTTTCTGGTTTGTCATATAAACTCGTCAATTTCATTTCGGCTGTATTTGGAATTAATTCATCATTAAAGCATGCAGTAAAAGATTTCCTTTTATCTTCCGTCATATTTAAATAATTATACACCTCAGCAATATGGAGTAAATGGTTGTGGTTAAATTTAATCTAGAATTGGATGATAGTAAAAAAATTACTATGGCATGCGAGCTATATGACAACCATGATTGAAAAACTAGTGTGTTACTGTAGTATAATTATATATTGCCACTGGTTGTTTGCCATTTAATGCATGAAACACAATGCATTTAAGTAAAATGTTTACATCAAAAGTGGAAAAATTCATATTTGAAATGAAATCCATAACAAGTGTTAAATTTCAACCCCTTCTGTCGCCGCGTCATATAGATTTCTTTTGTCATGTGTAATTATTCTTTATCTGAAGGGATTGTTCATTATTTTTTAAGCGATTTAAAATATTCCATCTCTAAGATAAAGAAAAAAACTTTCGTGTTAAGGATGCATTATGATTCAAGTTTAACAAGAGAAGTTATTAATAAAAGGGTCCAAATTTAATTTATCTACAAAATTATATGTTCACTAGATACCTTGTAGAAAAAAAATAAAATACTCACGTTTATTACAGCAGACAGACCGTTTTGCAAATTAATATCATTTCTAATAGTATACCTATTAATTTTCTTAATTTTTATATCAATAGATGCAGTACATCCTTTGCTTTTGACTTGAATATGACTACGACCTCTATCATTGTTACATATTTTGTTAAAATTGGAACGATGACAAACAAATAGTTTCCTATAAACCATCGTTTTTAAATGTGGCCCAGAATTTCTTATTATCCATTTGGTTTTGGTAACAGCACTAAATTGTTTGATCCAGGTATTACATTGTTCACTGCTGTCTGCTTCCTTTGCTACTCTATTTAGATCTGTTCTTACGCATATATCGAAATCTGATATACTATTAAATGCAGTAATAGTTAAAACATCATTATCGTGCAAATTTAAAAGTTTTCTCAGTCCATTTTCACACATTTTATTTAACTAATTACAAAGCAATTGTGACAGAGGCGCAACTTACAATCAGCTGCGATGCTGTGTTTGGGTATTTGTGCCTATGATTTGTGCATAGATTATCATAAACAAGATAAATTATTGTTGAATTTTGTGTCTGCTGTCGCCAACAGTAACAACCCTTTGTGTATCTATTATCTATGGTAACAACGATAACAACCAATGAAAATAAGTTACGTTGACATCAAAACACCATAGATTGCTGACACGCAGTATATTTTGAAGTATACGCTGCGGCCGCGTATGTTTTCAACACTAGGTGATGACCTATAAATATAGACGAAGCTTACCTGTATATATAAATATGTATTCACTATCAATTAATGGCCATTAAACTGATGTACGTAATAATTTTTTATGAATTACGCATCTTCTTTTGTTCAAAATTCCTAATTTAAATGAATTAGTCGGCAACTACGTGTTAAGGATTTTTTAAAGCTACCCCTGGGGTTTTGATTGGTAGTTTTTTTTTTCAAAATTAAATAAAAAACAACGCTTAATATAGAAAAGTACATAAAAAAAGAATTCCGTGTTGACTCGAATACTTGAGTTGGGAAACCACAAAAGTCATAAATACACAAGCCAAATAACTTAAAATACTAATTTACACTTGACTCCTGTATATCAGAACTATACACTTACTACATTGTTGGGACTTCTGCAGTATTAGCACTATTAATATGGCCGAGGCTTTTGAATTCTTTCGGTAGATTTTCTGTCGGTATAACACCTTCACGCAATCGTGTTTTATCAAGAATGTCCCCGGCGCGGAAGTGCCGGGAGCAAATTTTCGCTGAATTTGCATCGAACCTGTATTTTTGACAACACCTTTCTATCCATTTTTCACGAATACTTTTAATTCCCGGAAACGAAAAAAACTCTACATACGGATCATAAAATACGTTCCTTTTATTGTTGGTGCTTGAGCAATTTGCCACTACACAGTACAGCATCTAAAAGAAGAGAAAAAAAGTATGTGAAAATAAACATAACTAACTTTTCTTAAATTTAAAAAATAATAGTATATATTTACATTTTAACTTTCATTCATTGTACATATAAATATCCATGCATAAGCAAATATAATATAATTTTCCTAATCAGAATTAACTTCTCTCTTTTGACTATCAAATATGGCGACGACAAATAAGTCTTTTAGGGGTAGGTTTGTTTTGCGTATAGAAAATGAAAGAGAAAATGCATGGCTCAGTAATATGGATGTTCGGCTGTAAATGATGGCGGACTTCATTACTGGCTGAAGATACACCTTAATATTTTACTAATTTCTTTTGTTTAATTACTTTGGATCATAAAGTAGTAGGAAAAGGCAACACTCACGAAGTGAGATGATATAAGAAAACCACCCAGATGGAGGGGGAAACTTTTACCTACTACAATTTAACCTACCCTATTTAATATAACAAAACAAATTAACATAACCTAAGTTCAATACAATATGCTTGGTTATGGTATGTAAAACCCCCCCCCCTGGCTTCTCCTTCTTAGGTTAAGTTTGGTTCGGTTTTTCTTTCGTTTTTCCTCTATAGGCGCTAGTGTCGATTTTCTTAAGATACTTTTTGGGAAACTGACGTGTAATCGTATTAATTCTTTTAATTACCTTTTTTATTTTATTTTGAGAAGTGAGGAGAACTAGAGGACCTTTCAATGTGTTATACCTCGACCGACTATCCAGTCTTCAATTTTTCATACACCAGGGTAAACTTTAGAAAGTTACCCCCGGTGGGTAGTTGTCGAAAAGATATTTTTTATTGAGGACCATAAATAAATCGCCTGTACGTTCAAAGGCCAGTTACGGCTATTGTACAGACGTTTTATTTTTGTCCTCTAAAAAATACTAGTTTGTGTACACTACATACTTTAACTGCAAAATTTTACACTTCACAATATTTCTTTGTACTCCGTCTGTATTTTTGAGCAGTACTGTGTATAACAAGACTCACTGAATCCGTAAACGGGTTATTTTACCCTACCACATGCATTACCACTGCGCATCCATTTCACGCCAGAAAACAACCAACTTTTGTAACGCCCTAATCCGGATCAATCCGGATTATCATTCTGGACTAAACGAAAGTAAGCACGAGGCAGTACAACGTTGAAATATGCATATTAAGCACAGTCATAATCGTTTCCATTCAAAAAATTGAAAATGGCTACAAAAAGAGCGCATAAAACTCTAACACTTGCAGAAAAGTATAACATCTTGCAACAATTAGAGAACGGTGTAACTGGTAGGCAGTTAGCAAAAAAATATGGGATTGGTACCTCAACAATTTCTGATATTAAGAAGAATTCAGAAAAAATAAAAAGGTATGAAAATTTGAATATTTATTTATTTTTCATAAAAATAAAAATATCTGACAATACAAACAGGTATGTCGATAATTCCACATCTGATGGACTTTTTAAAAAAAAAACATTAAGAGAAGCGGAATTCCCGGAAATGGAAAATGAACTGTGCACATGGTTTAAAATGCAAAGAGACAAAGAAGTAGTCATATCATCCAATTTGTTGTCTGAAAAAGCGAAAGAACTTCACGAGAAACATTACGGAACCAATAAGTTCAAAGCAAGCCAAGGATGGTTAACGAACTTCAAAAAAAGACACAACATTCGGCAAGAAAAATTGGTCGATGAACACTCGACATCAGAGTCAGAGCAATTTCTTGAGAAATTAAGAGTCAAAATTAATGAATTAAAATTATTACCGAGTCAGATTTATGTCTTAGAAGGATCGGCATTGTTTTGGAAAATGCTTCCCTTCGGACCTGAATCGAACAAGGGAAGAATTAAGTTCTTGACGTGTACTAATATAGACGGTACTCATAAGCTGAAACTTACTGTCATTGGTAACGATAAATGCAAAACATTAAAAAATACATTAATTCCTATTGAATATCATACAGACGAAAACGGGAAGACGTTGTTATCTTTACTGCAAACATGGTTTCATACATCATTCATGGAACAAACAAAGCATTTTTTAATTAAGAACAATATAAATAGCATCAGGGCAATTTTAGTGACAACAAACCCCTTCGGACATGAATTAGAAACAATAATGACCGATAATGACGGCAAAATAGTAACAATGTTTCTTCCACAAAACTTCACAGATACAACGCAAACATCTGACCAAAATATAATTAGTTTAGTTAAATTACTTTACCGTAAAAATCTCTTAGTAAATATTTTATCTTTTGAAGACAACGACGTTTCCCAAAACTTAAAAAAAATTAACTTCAAAGACTGCATGTTTCATCTGGCCATTGCTTGGAATCAAATACCTGGCGACCATTTTTCGAAAGTCACAGGATGACGAGCTCTCCCTACACTTGACACGCGAACTCGATTATGATTCGGAATATGTGGCACTTTTGACTGCATTTAAAGACAAATCATCCAATTCGTCATTAAACCAAGAAAGAAAAGTGACCGAGATAATGGACATGTTGAAGTATATTGAAACCGAATTAGAATCAAACGAACAAACGACCATCGATGATGCAGACCGCTCTCTATTAGAAAATTGCGATGAATGTGACATCAAGGACGAAGAGATTCAATTAAAAGTACAAAACGAAGATGCAATTAATAGTTTTGATGTTTGTATTAAGTGGGCTGAACAAAATGGTGCTGAACTGAATGACTTAATAACCCTTAGATGTTTAAGATTAAAAGCCATGTATGAGAAGCAAAAGACTTTAAACCATTTCGATCAAATTATCTTTAAATTAGATTATTCTTAAAACTTATTGTAATTATTTACTAGGTACTAAACATGCGAATTCAATGTTAATATTAATATTATAACAATGAAAGGAATAAAGTGTCAGCTTACGGCTCTTACGGAGTACACCCTGTATATTTCTTGAGACGCAATTATTATGGTCTTCTAAAATTCTAATTACAACAATAAAACATAAGATAGTCCAAATTATTTACAACACCAATCTTCTATACAGCGAAAAAATTGTAACTTTACTAACTAATAAATTTTATTAAATAAAAAGCATTTCTAGAGTTTACAGCTTCTACACTAGATGACGGTCAAATGAAAATTAATGAATGTTAGGTTAATTTAATGCTAAAATTTTTATATGTACCAACCTTGTTATATTTCTGAAGAATCGGAAGCAAAATAGTTTCTTAATTTTAAGGTATCCCATACAATATTATTCACTGTTTGTGAATTTACTTATACGTGGTCTGTACATTTCGTATACACGAGCACAATCGCATTTTCACACGGTACTACGACACTACGACAAACAACACAACACAACACATGGTTTTTCGGCAAAGTCTCGCAATTTCAAAACTATCGATTGTATTGTTTTAATTTATTTGATTTCATTATTAACGGGAATTGTCTTGGATGAAATTTATACACAAAAATCTTCCGTTGGACATGTTCATTATCAGAAAAACAACACAAAACATTAACGACATCCCTATAGGCGATTTATAAACTATCATAGCTAACGATAAAAAAACATTTGCGTGTCGCTGCACGGCAATTTTGTAGAAAGGTAACTTGAAATGATTTGAACAGAATTCCACTAACGTTCATCATTAATGGCGCTATCTCTTAATCAGTAGTACTACTACAACTTCATTCTGAATTGTTCTGATCTTAACCTTAATTGTTACCATTATTATTACAACTCCGTTTTACTATTATTGAAATAATTTTATCCCATTAGAATATTGTTAACGAAATGCGAGTGCCCAATTTCAGAATTTTCCAAAATTCACTCCTGTCTCATTACCAAATAAATTTTTGTAATATTTTTTTTTATTACATTTGATATGATACTACCTTTTTCTTATTATTTTTTAACTTTGTTTTTTATTCGATTCTTTTATTATAGTTCCTTTATCCATGGTTAGCGCGAAAATAGCATAAAAATGTGGTCCTTTTCACAGATAACATTAGAATTGAACCTACTTAATGGCACGAATGGACGGCTTCATAGATAGCCTTGTACTTGCTTGTGCGCCACTGGAGCGTATTATTCTATTTGAGGTCAGTGTGGTACTCTTTTTGAAGTGAAAATTTCTTTAGAATCGTTGTGATTTGAAAGTCTATGAAACGAAAAAGCCACAGTAAAAAGAGACAGACACATAAATTCATAAGATTTAACGTGGGAGAAAATGAGATAGGAAGCATTATACAGTGTTTCTTATATCGTAGTTCTCTTTGTGCCCTACGTCGTACCCCCTCCACTCGTGTTTACCATCATAACAACTGTAGTACGTGTACGTATTATATATTTATAGAGTTTTTTCATCATTTTTATAATAAAATACTTCAAATATGCCGAAAACGAATGCAGAATATTGTCGCGATTATCAAAAAAAGAAAAGGAGAAACAAGATTAAAAAGACAGCAAAAAGTTCAACGGAACGTGTTCGCGAATTTCGTGCACGCCGAAAAGCGTTGTTGAATGTGAAAAATGATAGTTCTATTACGCATAATGATGATTTAACTATTCAAAATAGTGAAAGTGATCATAGTAAGTACTCAAATATTTTCTAATCAACAAATTTTGTCCTAATACGCACTGCCTGTACGTCAGATGAAAGACCAAAATTTTTGAAGGTTTCACTTCTACCACGTGAATTGCACACGTCTTTTTTCTGAAGTGAAACTTCTTTACGCACGGCAGGGTAAGCTCGTTTCATGCTAGTTCCTATGTACCGAAATCATGCAACGGATGTCCCCCCCTCTACTCGGTTACGTAGTCGAGTTCGTAGTGGGGATAGTAAAATTTAAATTCGTAGTGTACAAATAATACCATTAAACCAATTCCTTAACCCCTATCCCAGTACGTTTGTGTGTTTGAAGAAGTTTCACTTGCGTATTGTATAATTACGCGTTGTATTTTTTTTTAATTATGTTAAAACTTATAACCCATTTTGTTGTAGACATTTCAAAATTCTGAGTTAAAACTTTCTTAAAACACACA
>NW_020439296.1:261627-299611 GCF_000699045.2 Agrilus planipennis
TTTAAAGAGACGGATAAATCAAGAGCAGATTACATGCGAAGATATAGGCAATGTAAAAGTGAAGAAAAATTGAAAACTGCAGGAGTAAATCCAACAAATCAAACATTATCTTCTTTTTTACATACGGACATTAAGAAGGAACCTGCAAATTTTATGTAAGTTTTAATTTTTATAGTCTTCTGTTAATTGAGCAATATGAAAGAGAAAGTATAACAAAAGTCTTAGTAGTTTAAGTCTATCTTTCCGTACAAACCCTTTAATGAATGCTGAAAGGTACCTGTCTTATTTTTAATGTTGTTATTCACATTTTTGTTGTGAAACAAATCATCAAATAGTCAGCACGATGCATTTGCCACAAAAGCATCCTAGTGCAAAATAAGTATAATAATATCACAATTATAAAAATTAGATGTCGGATTTTTATGTAGATAGACTTTAGCTTAATTGTTTGTCACTTAAATCGTTTAATGTTACTAATAGATTGAATGAACTATAGGGACATGCATGTTAAAATAGTTAATTCAATTACAAATATATTGAAAATTAGTATTGTCTGTTTGCTCATTCAATTAGTAATATTGTTGATAAGATACCCAAAAAAAGGAAAAAACAAATCATCAAATAACTTATTTTATTAATTGAAATTCTTTGCATATAAGTACGTAATTGTTCTTGTTTTCTATGAAGAGTAAATCCCATAACAAATAGTACAGAATTTTAAAATATAGGGTAGTTATTTATTTTATTTACAAATTTCTGTTTTTACGAATAAGCTTAGAATATAAGGTTACGGTAGGAGAAGACAACACTTACGAAGTCGTTGATATATATAGACAACAGTGCAGAATTGAATACCTGTTTATGAGGGCGCCTTAGTATATGTCGATGGTTGTTACGTCATTTTGTGAGTAAACAACTTCATTTGACTTTAGTAACGGTCATTGACAGTTAGTCGCGTTAATGGTCGAGATTGAAGCGTGTGGAAAAGTGTTGTGAAAATAAGTTTTTCGTGTGTTAAGTACCTATCTACGTAATAAGTGCTTGTGTCGTTAAGATAAAAAACCTTCATGATGAGATGTGCTGTGTTTGGTTGCCATTCTGATAATCAGTCCAAGAGATTTAAAAAGGATATAATGTTCTTTAGCTTTCCCAGTGATAAAAAGATTAGTGACATTTGGAAAAATCTGTGTCACAGATCGGATAACTTCAATGTGAAAACTTCCCGAATTTGTTCCAAACATTTTGTACAGTCTGATTATAATTTGAAACATCTGTTGGTATTGTTTAATGACAAATCAAATAAGTTTAGAAGATTAAAACCTGACAGCATTCCTTCACAATTCTTAACAACAAGTGTCGTAACATCATCGTCACGATCAAGAAGGAAACGACAAAGAATTAAAGCAAATAGAGAAATATTTCAAGATGTGATCAATACGTAAGTTTCTTTTTTCCCATGTTTTTTTTTATTAAATATTCGGGTCATTTTTTACATTAGTTGACATTGGAATTGAGAAGTTTAGTCAGGTAGGTAGTACTCACCAAGTAGAATCGTGTGGTAGTATTAATTCCATGCGGAAACGAAGGTAGCTTGAGATACAGGCTCCTAAAGTTTTCTTAATTGGGGGAAATTCCGGTTGGTACGGCCCTGGCTGCAGCCCTTCGTCAGCTGTTCTCGCCAAATATACATTGATGACGCATTGTTTAGTTAGGTAGATGTATGACAGACTCGAGTTTCTTTAATGCCCCTGCCCGCCGAAGGCGGCCTGATATATTATAATAATGTTAGGAAGATATGTTTTAGGACAAACAATGTTTGGCGGGAATAGCTGACGGAACGCTGAAGCCAGGGCCGTACCTACCGGAATTTCCTCCGATTAAGAAAACTTTAAGAGCTTGTATCTCAGTCACATTGATTTTTAAACAAATAATAAACAAAATTCTAGTAAATACTACTACACTACTTCACTTAACTTCAACTCTCAATTCCAATGTCAACTAATGTAAAAAATTACCAATATTCCAATTGGGATTTGACATAAAACGATACGGCACCTGGTGGCAGAAATTTTAACTGCCCAAGCATTGCATTGTAATAAACAGCTATTGTTTACTGTGTTATTTTGCAAATTGTGATTATTAATATTTTATATAATATGGAACTAGCCAAATTTCCATTTCGTGCNTATATATTATATGGAACTAGCCAAATTTCCATTTCGTGCAATATCAAAGAGAAGAACCGTTTGTGCTGTAAAAGGTTGTACAAGTCGATTAGATAAGGACGTATATATTATATTTCATAGTTTTCCTACGGTGCAACGGGTCGTAACTATCACAAATGTATTTGGTAATCTTGAGAAAATCGATCAAATTAAAGCTTGGAAAAGAGTTTTAAAAATTAAAAATGTCAGTTCATGTACAAGAGTTTGCTCACTTCATTTTAAAAAAGATGACTACATTTTTCCGGGTAAGTAGTAATCATAAACGTTGTATTTCTATACTTAACCTCACTTTATAACTCCAATGTGATGCTAAAATTTATGCGTTAATTTTTAAAGATGTTGCAGTAAAACGCAGAAAACTGAAAAGGAATGCTGTCCCGTCTAATAACTTACCTAATGTCAAAATAGATAATAGTCGCGAAACTCGAAAAATTAATCGACGTAAAAAAATTGAAGAATTAATAGAGAAGCAGGAAAAAGATTTAGTATCAGAAGAATTAGATCATAACTCATCAAACGGTGAAAATTTATGGAATGTTCAAGCAGAAGTAGCACCTCTAACGCCATCAATGCTAGATGTTGAAGTGCAAGTATCAAGCAGTATCACTTGTTTTATCAACATTTTTTCCACATTTTATTATGTGGCCAGCTTTCAAAAGTTTTTCGGCTTCCACAACACTTCTTGAGCTTGTATTTGCATTAGCCCAATCAAAAATTGTTTTTTAATTTATCATTAGAAAAATTAAAAATCACAATATGCCATGCTTTCTATAATACTGATGCAATGTATGGACAGCCATTTTCATTAGGCCGCGCCCACATGTCACATCCCAATTAGATATATCAATAAAACACCGGTAACTTAATAAAATCCAACAACATAACTGTGTTGTGAAAGTTTTTTGAATTAAAATGTTTGTTCATGAAAAATACGGTTTCATTATAGAAATTCACTATTTGGTTTTCGTTACAGTACTTTATTTGTTTTTTAATTATTTTATTTTTTATAATGCGCATTTAAACGAGCAAACAGCTCTTATAACAAAAGATTACAAAGTAATGAAGTCACCTAAGTGTTCCAGTCATTAATTAATTAATTAATGCATTTCAAATCCCTGGCTCTAGATTCTAGAGACTTAAAGTTTTGCACAGATGTTCTTTATGCAACGTAGGGGAGCACTAAGAAAGGATTTTTGATGTGAAACATCTTTTTCGGCGGGTCAGACCGACTGTTGTCGTGGCGACGGCAGAATATACTAATACTTATTTTAGTTATATGTTTTTAGAGTAAATGATAAAAAAAAAGAACGTCAACAAAGATACAGAGAGCAGAACAGAGAAAAACTAAAAGAACGTGAAGCGGAAAAGAGAACACTTAAACAAAATTTACAAATTATTACAGAGTCATCTACAAACATAAATATAATAGAATTAAATAATGAAAAAACAACAGGTGCTAATTCTCAAAGTTTATCTGGTTTGGAAGGAATACAAGCTTCATCCCTTCAAGAAAATGAGCAGTACATATTTCATTTAATATCATACAAATAATTTATTTCTTACTCTTTTTACTTTTTGTTTACATTATTATAATTATAGAACTGTAGAAAAGGAAGCTATTCAAAAAAGACGAGAACATCATCAAAGACACAGAGAACAGAACAGAGAAGAACTGAAGCAGCATGAAACTGAAAAAAGACAATGTCAACAAAATTCAGAAAAAATTAGTGAAGCAATAATAGATGACCCACTGATAGAATCTCCTAACCAAATAGAAATATGCAAGCCAAAAACGGCTGCTGAACGTATGAAAGCATACAGAGCTCGTAAAAAAGCTGAAATGGGAAGGTAGGTACAAAGAAAAGCATAACAGTGCTAAACCCAAAACATATACAGAATATACAAGAATTCAATAATTTGAGTTTTATGGTTATAGCTACTGTAAACAAATAGAAATATACAAACCAAAAACTTTCGTTGAATGTATGAAAGCATATGGAACTTGTAAAAAAGCTGAAGAGGAAAGGTGGGTACAAAGAAAAGTGTAACAGTGCTACACCCAAAACATTTACAGAATATCTAAGAATTCAATAATTTGATTTTGTGGTTGTAGCTGCCATAACCAAATAGAAATATGCAAACCAAAAACGACTGCTGAACGTAGTAGAGCATATAGAATTCGTAAGAAAGCTGAAAAGGAAAGGTAGGTACAAAGAGAGGCGTAACAGTACTAAACCCAAAACATTTACAGAATATAAAAATTCAGTAATTCGATTTTTGTGGTTACAGCTACTGTAAGCAAACAGAAATATGTAAACCAAAAACGGCAGCATACGGAACCTGTAATAAATTTGAAGAAGAAGGGTAGGTACAAAGAAAAGTGTAACAGTGCTAAACCCAAAAACAGTTAAAAAATATAATAAGAATTCAATAATTTGGTTTTTGTGGTTGTAGCTACCATAAACAAATAGAAATATGCAAACCAAAAACGGCTACTGAACGTAGTAGAGCATACAGAATTCTTAAAAAAACTGAAAAGGAAAGGTAGGTACAAAGAAAGGCGTAACAGTACTAAACCCAAAATATTTGCTGAATATTATAATCCAGTAATTTGATTTTTGTGGTTATAGCTACTGTAAACAAACAGAAATATGTAAACCAAAATCTGCCGTTGAACGTATGAAAGCATATGGTACTTGTAATAAATTTGAAGAGGAAAGGTGGGTACAAAGAAAAGTGTAACAGTGCTAACTTAGAACATTTACAGGATATGTATAAGAATTTAATAATTTGGTTTTTGTAGTTGCAGCTACCATAAACAAATAGGAAAACGCAAACCAAAAACGGCTGCTGAGCGTAATAGGGCATACAGAATTCGTAAAAAAGCTGAAAAGGAAAGGTAGGTACAAATAAAGGGGTAACAGTACTAAACCCAAAATATTTACAGAATATAATAATTCAGTAATTTGGTTTTTGTGGTTATAGGTACTGTAAACAAACAGAAATATGTAAAACAACAACTGCTGTTGAACGTATGAAAGCATATGGAACTTGTAATAAATTTGAAGAGGAAAGGTGGGTACAAAGAAAAGTGTAACAGTGCTAACCATAAAACATTTACAGGATATATATAATAATTCAATAATTTGGTTTTTTGTGGTTGTAGCTACCATAAACAAATAGAAAAACGCAAACCGAAAACGGCTGCTGAACGTAGTAGAGCATACAGAATTCGTAAAAAAGCTGAAAAGGAAAGGTAGGTACAAATAAAGGGGTAACAGTACTAAACCCAAAATATTTACAGAATATAATAATTCAGTAATTTGGTTTTTGTGGTTATAGGTACTGTAAACAAACAGAAATATGTAAAACAACAACTGCTGTTGAACGTATGAAAGCATATGGAACTTGTAATAAATTTGAAGAGGAAAGGTGGGTACAAAGAAAAGTGTAACAGTGCTAACTTAGAACATTTACAGGATATGTATAAGAATTTAATAATTTGGTTTTTGTAGTTGCAGCTACCATAAACAAATAGGAAAACGCAAACCAAAAACGGCTGCTGAGCGTAATAGGGCATACAGAATTCGTAAAAAAGCTGAAAAGGAAAGGTAGGTACAAATAAAGGCGTAACAGTACTAAACCCAAAATATTTACAGAATATAATAATTCAGTAATTTGGTTTTGTGGTTATAGGAACTGTAAACAAACAGAAATATGTAAATCAAAAACGGCAACATACGGAACTTGTAATAAATTTGAAGAGAACGGGTAGGTACAAAGAAAAGTGTAACAGTGGTAAACCCAAGATATTTACAGATTATATAAGAATTCGATAATTTGGTTTTTGTGGTTGCAGCTACCATAAACAAATAGAAATATGCAAACCAAAAACGGCTGCTGAACGTAGTAGGGCATACAGAATTCGTAAAAAAGCTGAAAAGGAATGGTAGGTACAAATAATAGCGTAATAGTGCTAAATCCAATACATTTACAGGATATAATAATTCAATAATTTGATTTTTGTGGTTATAGCTACTGTAAACAAACAGAAATATGTAAACCAAAAACGGCCGTTGAACGTATGAATGCACACGGAACTTGTGAAATATTTGAAGAGGAAGGGTAGGTACAAAGAGAAGTGTAACAGTGCTAATCCTAAAACTTTTGATAGAATATATCAGAATTCAATAATTTAATTTTTGTGGTTACAGCTATCATCAACAAATAGAAATATGCAAACCAAAAACGGGTGCTGAACATTTGAGAGTGTATAGAAATCGTAAAAAAGCTGAGAAGGAAAGGTATGTAGGTACAATGAAACCTAAAACATAATTCAATAATTGGGCTTTTGTGCATAGAGTTACCATAATGAAATATAAATACGTAAACCAAAAACGATTGCTGAATATGCAGAATATATAGAGAAATATATGTATACACGGTTTATACATACATGATGTATATTTCTTATCTATGACAGATCGTTAATTATTATTATTATTATTGTATGTTTATGTGTTGGAAAGTGGGGATATGGCGTCAGCTGTTTCAACGAAGTTGTTTGTTGTGTTGGTTAATGTGTGAGTGTTAATGTTTTAAATTGCCCTATTTTGGAATGGATAAATACATAGTTGGATAAAATCGTGTGAAAACTAAAAATAATGCCAAAAACGTCAACTGAAAGGAGTCGGGAATTTCGTGCAAGACAAAGATTATTAAAACGACAAGAAGGAGAACAAGTACAACGTGGAGGATTTAGAAGGGGTTCTGGCCGACACAGGGGTAGAAGAACTGCAGCAGATCGCAGCCGAGACTACAGACAACGAATTAAAGAAAAACCTAAACGTCTTTGTGGTATTAAAAACAGTGTTTTATGCCATGAAAGTTCATATGTATACGGGTGAGCCACAACGCTAATTGTCTTATAGGCAGATCTTTAGATTTATGCAGTGTTGAATTAGCCACGCAGTAAGATGCAGTCATTAGTAAATACTACAGGCCCTGCTTCTTATGGGGGAACCTGCTCTTTTCTGTGAAAAGAAGCTATCAACTACGTAGCAGTAAAAATGTGTGCTGGGTATATACCATATCATTACCATACAGTATATTATGTTACATGATATGTGGAAAAATAAAAAACTGTGGGTTCAAACTAATCAAGTTGGGTAGGCATTTCGATTATAGCCATATGGGATATAATGAAGTTCATATTAAGTAGGTTAAAGTATACTACTATTGTACTATTATTTATTAACCATATAATAAAAAAATATGTTTTGTTAAGTAATCATTTACAGTCATTTTTCTTAAATGTCCTGAATAAAATCCAGCAATCTCATTACATATTAGATTAAAATTTCGATGCAGCATCACAGATTCATGATTTTATACATTTTTAAGACAGTTTTTGTTTATTATTAACTTTTTTTTCAGGACTGACAATCGAGTTGAAGTTGAGAATTATGGAATTTCGATCAAAATGTAAGTAAAACATGGATATGTTTGTGTGTAAAAAAGTTTGGGTAAGGTTTAAAAGTAGTACTGTTTATTACATACTTGTAATTTTTTTGTCTTTGACAACTTCAATGGATCTGTGACATAGTTTAATGTAATAGTCCACCATATACAAATTTAGAGATTCTATTTTAATTTACAACTTTGAGCTTTACCAGCATTAATGCCCTACATTGTCCGGGCCTCCCTATTGTATCATTAGACAAACATTAGGTTTATGTTCCATTAAATCACCACCCACTTCTACTCAAGCATGGCTACTGCAATCATACACTTAATGTCGTGGGAGGCCAAGGGTTTGGTAATAAGTTAGATTTTATTTAATGAATGTAAATATACTTTTAGGGAAGATGATTCGGAGTACGATTATTATGGGCACACAGAAATTAAGTGAGTAATCAAAAATTATCTTTTCCATAATTTCTAATTGTACCTGTATGTTTTTAACTATGTGTTTACAATGCTTTTTTTAGGGAAGAAAAGTGGAACATTGAAAACATTGTCAAAAAGGAATCGGACTCATTCTTGTAAGAATTTGTATATATTTTATGTTATTGGTAATGAATAAGTTTTTTATATAGGAATGGTCAAGATTTTGAAGATGATTATTCTGGTTCAATGAAAGTTGAAGTAAAAGAAGAACCATCACCCACCACTTCTGACTTAGAATCTGAAGAAAATAATGATCAAAACAGTATTAGTGGTGCAATTAAAACAGAGCATCCAATTGATGATCTTCAGTCACCGGCCTGTTCTTTACAAGCAAAACTGCCCTCATCCTTAACTAATTGTCAGCTACCTGCTAATTCAGCTCTTTTACTAATTCCTACAGTCCAAGGGACTGCTAGTACAGTAACTTTGCTTAATCTAAACACGTTATCACCAGTCAATCTATCAAGTATATTACCAAATCCACTGCCACCGTTAGTATTGAATGCAAAACCTGGAGGAAATCAGTTGTCTGTTCCAACAGGACAACCATTTCAAAACAAGGAGTGACAATAATTGATACATATTATTGAACTAAAAAATATTTGCACTGCAAACCTGAGGAGAATATAAGACTATCTGTTATTTTATTTTGAAATAAGAGAAATTATTGTTGATTATTGTTGAGATAAAATGATAATAAATCAATTTCTTACTTTCTTGATTTATTAAGGAAATTTTTGTCCTGTTTTATGTAAATCCTAGATTTAATGACTTTTATAGATTGAGAGGTGGACCTTAATGTTTACCTCATAGTTAATTGTTAATCCGTAATCGTGTGGCTTAAAGCCACGGGGTCAATGTCAAATTCTTCACTTTTGAGAAAAGTGCAGTTGAAGTTTTGTTAATAAGACTTCTCATTAAAGCTTTACTTATCAATTTTGGTTTTGCATTAACAGAAATTTTATCGTTTTTAATTTTTTCATCAATTAAAAAAATGGCTGGCTCCATTGTTGAATAGGTTACAAGAGTACACCTGTATCATTTGGAACTAGAACAGTGACCGAACTATTACATTGACCTATGGTTTACTTCGCAAAATAAACTCAGTTTTGTATGGGACTGCGGGCATATTCTAAATGAATTTGAAATAAAAAGCGTAAATTTTTTTTAGTTTATGAGAAAATTATGAAATTTACTTATTTTATAAATGCAGAACAAAACGTACGCAATGGTGAACAACTTTTAATAAAAACGTTGTTATTTCAGTAATTTTCATACTTCTGTACGGGTAAAATTAATTCTTTTCGGTGAATTTCTCTGTTTTTGTCCTTTAACTGTTTGGCATGGAGGAGATAGTGCATCATTTTTCAATTTAATCTTCTTCAGTTGTATACTTGACAAAATTATATGACTTACTTGGTTGTGTCTGATTAACTCCTTCTTGTTAAAGAAATCCTTCAAGCAAATTACGCATTTATACACTGAAACAGGCAAAAAATAAAATGGACTTGATTAATCAATGGAATTCTCTCAAACGGAAACGTATATTATATAATGTTAAGAGTTTATAATTAATATTAAATTGTAAAGACTACGAGATCCCTTTACTGCCAGTTAGAGCGTGTTCCCAAAGACGCATATACAACAGATTGGAGTTCAAAGGTTACATATTAGGGGAAAATTATCAGTTGAGGTAATGACATAAAAATTGGATTATAATGAATTCCAACAACTAACAAGAGAAGTGAGGGATATTGTTTAGCAAGCGAGATAATACAATGGGGGAGGGGTGATATGCTACTTGTTGGCTGACATACAGAAGATGAACATAGTTTTAATACAATCAATTTATATATTATAAAAAATGATGTGATGTTTAATTTGAACGATTTTTAGTTGTCATAATTAGTTAATTTCTATTTTTACATTTATTTTTCCTTATTTCTATTGATGAATACCTTCAATATTTTTAAGAGAAAATTAAAATTTTTATGTTAAATTTGTCCTGTGTAATTATTCTTTAGAAATGCGTTTGGGGTTTCAGGTATCGAAGTTAATTAATTACTTGATTAATATGAGTTCAATACATAATAGGTTTCTTAACTTAAATCTACTAAAGCCATTACAAGCATATGATTAAAAGCATTCACTTTGGAACTAATGTTAAGATTAGGTTTAAAGTAAGTGCTTACTACTTTTAACATTTTTCACAATAAAGTGGGATTTTTGAATTGCAAAAAAGTAATGCATGATTGGTGCTTTTTAGAACAATAGTTGTTACTTATAATTAATTTTACTTACATTTTTCGTGTTCAAGTTTATGCTTCTTGAGTGACGAGAGTGTTTTGAGTACATAACCGCATGTCTCACAAACAAATTTCTTCTGAGAGCATTCAAAATGATGATTGTATCTGTAATCGTTTGAGACAAGTTCATTGCAATTCATACATGGACTTTTCCCATGTTTCCACCAATTCCAGGCATGTGCCACTTTGTGAATTACCACTGAAGTTTTTGTTAAAGTGCCATCGCAGTATTCGCATGTCATTTTTTTCTCGCTTTTATGCAATGTATGATGTTGATCAATGTTATTATAACAGAATGTTAAACACTGGGGACAAACTAAGTTATTATGGTCAAATTCTTTATGTAGATTAAGGTCAAGGATGGTACGGAAAATTGACCGACATTTGCTGCAGGTTCGTTCTTGTTCACTGGTACCCTCTACATTGTCCACAACCTCTCCCCTTGAAAGTTTTAATGAACAATTTTTTCGTATGTGCTTTATTAAAGTTAGGTTGTCTGAAAAACTAAAGATTACTAGAATTAATAAAAAACCTGAAAGTACAATTAGTTCATCATTAGCAGAAAAAAACCTCTACAATCACGTTTTGACATTTAAGTAGTCATTCTCAGTAAGATACTGGCTTTTTAGTAATAGAAAGTATTCAGACTTTTACCTACCATTTGTAACAACGTAAACATTGCTTGTTTGTGATTGCCATTTTCCTGAGGACACTCTTAACTTCCGAGTGAGGAAGATTTATAAAGTCTTTTTTTTCAACTACATTTAACATGCTTATCTGATCATCATTGCCATTTTCTTTGTCTTTTTCAGAAACGTAATTTTGATCAATGGATCCCTCCATAACCGAAGTTTCACATTTTCTTGCAGAATACCTTTGTAGATCAACTGGGGCAATAATTAAATTTTTCTTTAATTCAGTATTTGCCTTCAGGTTATTCAATTTAGGACCACTAGGAATATCAACTTGTACAAATTTGTCAGTTTGAGAACCTCTTGTGATCATATTTGTATTATCAGTTTGAGTAAATGCCAACTTTTTTCCTATCAAATTTTTCTTAACTTGTTGACTTCTTCTGATAATTTTAAAACGGATTTTTAAAGCGATATCCAATTCGTCCGCGCAAATTCTGCATGCTTTAAGCGGCAATTTAAATTCAGTTATCTAAACAATTATAATAGTTATAAATTAATTAAGGATTTTATATTGTACAATACAGAATTATATTGTCACAATAAACATTTTTTTTTTTAAAACAGATATGCAATATATCTCGTTTTATGTAAATCCTAGATTTAATGACTTTTATAGATTGAGAGGTGGACCTTAATGTTTACCTCATAGTTAATTGTTAATCCGTAATCGTGTGGCTTAAAGCCACGGGGTCAATGTCAAATTCTTCACTTTTGAGAAAAGTGCAGTTGAAGTTTTGTTAATAAGACTTCTCATTAAAGCTTTACTTATCAATTTTGGTTTTGCATTAACAGAAATTTTATCGTTTTTAATTTTTTCATCAATTAAAAAAATGGCTGGCTCCATTGTTGAATAGGTTACAAGAGTACACCTGTATCATTTGGAACTAGAACAGTGNGGATATGCTTAACCAAATGGTCAATATTTACCCGGGCTTTGCTATATGCACATATAATACACATTTCTTGTCTTAATTCTTGTTGACTATCTAAAATTAAAATAAAAGGTGTACATGTACTTTCTAAATTGTGAGTATTTATATTTTAGTATTACATTACCATTGTTGTTATGCACAACTTCAGCCTTTTGCTGTTTTGTAGGGTGGTATTCACTTCTTGGAATTTTTACATGTGAATTTTTATATTCTTGCAACTCTGTCTCTGAGAATCTATCTGCTTCTACTGCAACAAAATGAAGTCTCAAAAAATCTTGTATTTATTTACCACAAAAAAACTCAGGGTGGTGTATCAGAAAAAATTAATGGAAGATATCACTAAATTGTATTGTATGTGTATAAAATTAAAAGTTATCCAGTATCTATATACATCCAGCAGGTAAAGATTTCATTATGATTCGATCTGATATTTTATTTTTCATTATTGTCGAAGCACTTGTGCTGGTTCTTTTATGCTACCTGGCACATTCATGGTTTATAATTATACTAACCATGTATTACTACTTATGCAATTAAAATAAAGTAAAAAAATAAATGTGCATTACAAAACAACATATAAAAATGGCAGTCATTTGAGATTGACTATTTTAATTATTTAAGTTTTAAATTTTCTTATAACAATACCTCCCTTTTAAGTATACCCCTCAAAACTTTACTATAAAAATACCTTTTATTTTCTTTAATACTTTTGGCTCTTGATATAAAGTGGAGACATCTTTTTGAAGAAAAACACATTCTTCCTCACTCTCTTGTTTGAAATCTACAACATTCCTTATAAAAATGATATCCATATATTTGTCTGTGGATATTCCCACCTGTAATAAACAATGTAGGTAACGATCCTTTTTTTAATTTTTTATTTACTTGGATGCATTCTTTTTCAAAGTGGTTGCTGCACACTCGATCATTATTATCTGTTGTACTTAATGTGTTATTACTGATTCCATTTGACCATTTTGTACCCAACTCTTCAGTTTTTGGAATAACATATCTGATGAACCAATTAAATTATGAATTAATTAATTTAAATGTTTTGTTTAATGAATATTACCGCTTTGAAGTTTTGTAATTATAGTTTGATATACGACAATGTCTTTGTGGTTTATTGTTCGACATAATTCAGGAAATAAAGATAACTTTAATGCTTTAATGAATGGTATCTACGGACTTAACACTAAAAGAAAAATGACGAACAAAATGTTTCATATTTACGATAAAAATACACTGTTTCATCACAACTTTTGAAATTCACAGACGCTTCACAAATTGATAACGGGAATCACAAATTCATTAGAAATCAAAACATACTTTGACATTCTTATTCAAACATATAAAGAAACCATAGATAATAGATATACAAAGGGTAAAAGCAATTTTCGGATGTTGCTACCATTGAAGTGGAGGGAATCTGTAGTCTGGTTCAATGGTTGCTATTAACAGACCATAGACAAGAGGCAGAGACCTAAAAGGTTAGCTTCTGTTCTGTAGCCTGTTAAAATTTCGGACATATCTATAGTCGAAGCGCCCATACCAACTATACCTTGGTTTCACCACTGAACTGTATACTGCGAATACTACGAAGTATACATTTCGATATTTCACAGATATCATGTTAAAGAATTTATTTCCAGAATTTTTTAAATTTTATAAAGCGACATCTATCAAACGCTAGCCTAGATATATTTTTAGAATCAACATCGAGATAACGTCATATAGATAACGCCAACATGTTGTAATTAACAGATTAGTATGGAAGGTAGAGGTCTACCCTTCACACAGATTAGTTAAAATATTTTTTGATTTATTTTTGTTACACAGCATCCGAGGATGAATACGTTCATTATTTTATTTGCTTCTTCTTTTATGAAAATCGATTTAAATATAAATATGAATAGGTAAATAAATAGAGCTTTTTAAAAAAATTAAACTGTTAAAATACAGTTTTTAATATAAATAGAAAATTTCAAAATTCTGTTTATTCCTAGTATAATAAGCAGTTAAAAATGTTTTTTATAACGTATTATTAGGTATTCACTTTCTCTAACAGCGTATCGCCCTGTAAGTATGGTATGTGTTAACTGATAACTGAAAAGTAATGATGGATGGATGATGGATGTACATAATACGTTAACTAGTGTTTTGTTATTTCAAAATTGTGTCACAGCATGGATTTAACGATATTTCAATAATGTTTCAATCTTCCAATGAGATTTTCAAGTGTTTTATCTTTTTTTTTTATTAAAAATTATGTAACTTATATTTTGCGTTAGAATTTGCAGCAGGTACACTTCGTAACAAAAGTAATGGAAAATAATAACTCGAAGATTATTTGCATATCTGTTGTTTTATACATATATACNAATCTCATTCCAAAGAATGTCTAGGTTACGTGGTTTACGTTTGTACACCTCATCTTTTACTGTGCCCCACAAGAAGAAATCCAGTGGTGTAAGGTCTGGAGAGCGTGCTGGAAACTCGATTGGCCCCCTGCGTCCTATCCACTGGCCCGACAAATTTTGATCCAGGTAAGCTCGTACGTCCCTGTGATAGTGCGGCGGAGCACCATCTTGTTGAAAATAAAAATCATCATTACCGTATAATGCACGAATGGCAGGAAATATGGAATCAGCAAGCATTGTTAGGTAATTAATACCAGTTACAGTGCCTTCAAATCGAAAAGGTCCAATGAGTCCCCTTGAAGACAAACCGCACCACACATTTACACCAGGCAAATTTACAGCTTTTTCAATTGTAATGTGAGGATTTTCTTCACCCCAGTAAACACAATTGTGCCTATTGACAGTTCCATTAAGTTTGAATTGGGCTTCATCCGACCAAATGATGCTACCCATAAATCCCGGTTCACGTATCACCATCTCCTGAATCCATTCACAAAATTGCAACCTTCGATCTGGATCATCGTCATTTAGCTGTTGCACCAGCCTTGGAATGTAAACACGATACTTGCCTCTCTTCAGAATGCGTAGCACGCTTCTAGCACTTACATCACTTTCACGTGCCCCTTGCCTTGAAGATTTGTTAGGAGAGCGTTGAAACAGTTCCAAGACTGCCGTTGATGACTCATCACTTGTAGCTGTTCGAGGCCGACCTGAATGACCTTTATGCACATCACACACTGTTCCATGAACTCCGAATTTGTCTCGTATGCGTGTAATTGTTAATCTTGAAGGTGGTTCTGTATCATACTCCTTTCTCCACTGTCTTTGAACTTCATTTACATTCTCAAACTTCCAGTACCACTTAATAACCTGCTTACGTTCTTCAAAACTCAAACGTACGTCCCCCATGTTGATATTACAAATTCCAACTGATAATATAACATAGAGGGACGATTATGCTGGCACCTGGCGAAGAAATATACCATTAGCCTTGTAGAGCGGGAAAATTACAATAGTTTAAAGTGTGTATACATTTTTTTGAAGCACCCTGTATAATAATCGACTTGTGGATAATATAAATGTGATATCAATAACGAAGAACAGTTTAAAATCTTCAAAAATATATGTGTCTACATAAATCGTGTAATTTTATGACAAAATTTATAAAACGTAGATGAGTTCGATTTGGTTGTCTTACTTTTATTTTTTTTTCAATCTCCCAAAACTAGAAGGGGAAAGGAAAGATTTCTGGGTCCAATATATACATAAATAAATGAGAGACGTGGTCCTTAAAACAAATAATTAACATTTTTTTTTTTAATTGAGGGTTCGTGTTGACAAATTCAATTCTTTAAGGTGGGTTCGTATTGCCCATTGTACCTATACATACATAGCGTCACAATCCTTCCAATTTACTCAATTAATAAATCCCGTTTTTTTTTGTAATTTGTCCTGCTTTGTTGGTTTATTATTTATTATATTTATTCATATTAACTATGAAAAACCGTCAATTTGTAAGATTGATTGGAAGTAGTTGCGATTATGACGTCAGATATAGGTATGCATATCCAAACTTAAAAGATAATCCTTATTTATAAAGGTCTTAATGTCTAATCTATTTATTATTTCCAACAAATTGACTGGTGTTTTTGATGAACAGCATTTTGTAATCAGCTTACTGACATACATTTATATTCGAATATATTGTGATAACCATTTATTTTTAAAAGAGTGAAAACTGTATCTTCTACTTTATTTTTAAATTAGTTCTTTTTCATGTATACACTGATTTAATTAAAACATACTATTTAGTGTTAAATTATCATTAATTTTAACAAGTTCTTCCCCCCTATCAGTGCTTCGAATGGTCGAAATTCAATTTTGTGAACAATTTGTTTAATCACTCTGTGTTAAAAATTGTTTGATAAATTTGTAAACAAGTATGCAACACATCGTACACATCAGCATAAGAAATTGCTGATACTAACTACGTAATACTACTTTGCCCTGTGCTGACAGCACTCATAATTTCTTTTATATATAATATTCTCTATTTATTTGGCTTGGGTGTCTATCACATCTAGAATAAGTAGATACCTTCGCAAGGTCCTTGTAAAGCGTTGAGGAATTCTTCACTCAGCAGTAGATAAATATTAGGGTTCTAAAAGGAATATCTATCAACTGAATGCACCAACTCGGTTATTCTTTCAGCTTGTAGTGTTTGCCACTAAAAAGATGGCATTAAAGACAGTTGAGATCATTAAGTTTGCTTAAATCAAAATTATATCTTTGAGAAAATGAGTAGGTAGTAGTCTGTTAACTGATGACCGTTTGAGACTTCTAAAGAGATTTTGGTCGATCCTTATAGTTTTCCAATTCCATCAGCTTTGATCTTTTACAGTTCCATCTCGATCCACGCCAGTGACATGTTCTGCAATGTAATGTAACAAGGTTACCGTTCGCATGAGCGCATCTCCAGTAGCCGTTTGCTTTCTACAATATTAACTGGGGCAAACTCTTGGCAGTTTTTTACTCGGGTGGAAGCGCACGTTCTATTGATGGCGTTGCTGTAGCGTCGTCGGTCGCTGGCTGGCGTCCCTGTCCTTGCCAATGCTCCGCCGAAATAAATTTCCAGGAGTTTGCCCCGAAATAATAAAATAAAGATTGCATAAAGCACCGTAAATCATCCCCTTTCGAGCACGCTAGCTTCTTGGGTAAAAGCTTAACCCCAGATGATAAAGTTCCCACCTCAGTTCCCACGCATCATGAGAGCAATATTTGACGACGCTCTTCCTCGCGACACCGACGTCAGATAAATGCGCCGACCACGAAATTAATAGCACTACTTTACCACTTCTTTGCATGGTTCTTTTATTTTTCTTTGTTAAACTCTCCCTTTCTCTCTTTTTATCATTTACTACTACTAAAAATAGCTTATCTTCATACATAGTCGCATAGGAGAGTTGAATCAGGCTTTAGAAATGTGGTAATGTGTCATCGTTCTTCTTCAACATGTAGGCAGGTACATACATTGCAGTCAGTGGTGTTGTCGAGCCGGAACGCTCCGGAACGTCGTTCCGGTACTTCCGTTTTGGACAGGAACGCGTTCCGGAACTAAAGATAACTTCTGATAACGAGAATTGGCTGACGTATTGAAAAAAAAAATTAAAAACAATTGCTGATTTTTTTTTCTAATTTTTGACGAATTTTTATATGTATTATTATAAACAAGGGTTTGAACCGAACCCGAACCGGAACAAAAACCGGAACGAACCGGCNACTTTTGGCAGGTACTGTATGAAAAAATATGTTTAATGAACAAGAGTCGAGAGTGTAATGAGCTTTTTTCTCCCTACCTACGATTTTTCCATCGCCGCATCCAAGACATTGGAAGGGGCAGATCGCTAGAGAAAGTATTTGAAGTATAATAGCTACATACTTCGAATAAGTAAAATTACCTAATGTCTACTATATTTAAGACTTTCCTGACTTTAAATTTAAATTTAAATAAATTGTATTCTTATTAGGCAAACTTATACCAGTGGCAAACACAGTGTTTGATCTACAAATACCTAGAAAATTGAAGGACGTAATAAATAATGTCCCCAACGCTCTAGGTTTTGATAATAATTTCTGCGTTTACAAAGGCACTCGTCAAAGTTTAGGTTTTGTTTCGAGGTATTTATTATTTCGAAACAATTATATCGAAAATTATTTTCAATCTTTTAGAGTAGAACATCCCCAAAGTGGAAGAGTTCTAGAAACCTACAGTGATCAACCTGGTGTACAATTTTACACCGGAAACGCCATACCCGAACATACAGTAATTAAATCTGTTAATCCAATGCCATGAGCAATTAACTATTTTTAAATTAATTCCTTTTTAGGGTAAAGGCGGAAATAAATATGGGAAACATTCTGCGTTCTGTTTGGAAACCCAAATTTGGCCTGATGCCATTCATCACGTAAGTCATAGTTAATATAATATAAAATAAAAAGATGTTTTAAATAATTGCCTCCACCCTCTAGGATAATTTTCCAAATGTTGTTCTTAACCCTGGTGACCAATATCGTCACGTCTGCGTTTATAAATTCTTGGTAAAAGCGTGATCAGAATAAAACAATTTCGGTAAGAAAAATGTTTACGGTTATACAATGTATTACACTGACATAAATACATATCTTACTACGTTTGCTGTATGAGATATTATAAAATTGTAATTAATATATGTTTGAAAAAGGACATTCTTGTTTAATTGAATTACACAGAGGGACAAAAAGAAAAAATGTTTGAACTATGAGAGGGTAAATTATAAATTATTATGATAAATATGTTTTCTGTTTGTGTTTGTGAAAAAATTGATGGTGGATGTTTGCAATTTCTAAAAAATTGAATCAAAACGGTAAAAAAAACTTTTGGGTGTTTCATTCCCACCAGTCAATAATGCCGGTGGGGGGGGGGGCAGTCCCTCCGAACTACGCCGGAAGGTAGGGAGGATGGCCCTCTTCAGCCTCCTATCAGGAATGTTTTCGTAAATTACCGAAATTATCTAATGAAGAGTTTAAACAGTTTTATTGGGTTATTAGAGACATAAAAGACTTACTAGAGACAAAAAGCAAAGAACAGCGCACAGTCGAGTCGTCTTTAGCAAAAAAGTCGTTCAAAATCGACAATTTGTTAAAGGTCTATGTTTAGAGCAGGACTCTGTAGGGGTGCGAAACGTGACTGCTGAGCGTAGCGGTAGAGAAAAGCGTTTGAAATTTGGTGTTATAAACGGATTATGAAGATACCTTGGAAAGAGTAGGAGAACAGGGGGCTCTACAGAAGTCAGTAGCAAATAGGGGAAATAGATTAGTACGACACCTTCTTAGATATGAAGAGCTAGTTAAGGATGTTTGGGAGGTATGTCAAAATGCTACGAGACAAATAAAAATTTGTAAGAACGTTCCTCATTTAATTCTAAAACTTCTGTAAAAATTATAAATCGATTCACTACACCGTTAAAATGTTATTGAAATTTTAAAAAATTGTAATTTTACACGTCATTTTATGGAGATTTGTTAACCGAACAGATTAAATTTATTTTTATTAACAGAAAAAAAGCTACCAGAAATTTCAAACTTTTATAATAAGTAACTTGAACTCTGGAGAATCACTTTAGCGTAAGGTTATTCAAATTCACTAAATGGTTATCGAGGAAAAAATGAAAAATTAGCTGAAAATCTCGTTTTTACTTGATAATATAATGATAATATTTATAATTGTCTGAAATAAATGCAATTTTAAAGTTTTAATTATTATTTAAACATATTAAAAAGTTTTATGCTCATTATTAATAGAGATTGAAACTAAATATTTTTTTGTTTCGAAGTTGAAATCAAGGCATATTCACTGCCAAGTCAGTTAAAAATTTTCCATATTATTCGTTATTTCTTATTTTACTCAAAGTTTTTTGATAAATTCCAAATTTTCTCTCAAACCGTATACTTTTTTTTTAGTATAGATAGTATTTATTTACCTTATGATATGCTGCAAAACCTAATTAATCACGAATTTCGAATTTTATGTACTCTTGTCTCAGATTGTACCTCCCAAACATCCTTAAGAGACATATTAGAAATATAAGCAGAAGTTAAGAAGGTCAGAGGTAAACCTAGATTAGGTTACTGCTCGCAAATAATTAGGGATGCGGAATGCTCTAGTTTTAGGGAAATGGGAAGATTAGCTGAGGATACGAAAAAGGGGTGGTTCGTGTCCAATCAGTCTTAGGACTCACGACCTTATGATGATGATTTGATGATGACCAAGAGTGATAAGAATCCGCTGTCGTTATCTGCTCTTAAAAGTTACGGATTATCTGAATTCCCTCAACACCGACTATTAGATGTGTCGATAAAAGTACTAATTGTAAGATATATTTTGTACAGTGACTAGAGGACATTAACTACTAAGACATTCCCTATCATTTAGTGATTTCATTTGTTCGATTAATCAGTTGTTGTTTTTTTCCGTGGTTTTATTTCTACAAAATAAAAAAATCACCAATCCCGTTTAAGCGTTTTATCTTTTTTTAAATTAAAGTATGAAAGTTGTTTTGTTTAGGAATTTGCTGTACACTTCGAGACGTAATTAGTGGAAAATAGCACATTGTGTTAGTAGGTAAGTATGTGTACTGTGTTATCGGAAGAATTAATACGGGTATTGTTTACATATCGGTTGTTTTATATTTTATTTTTTTATTTGAAGATCATTGCTTCTGCTACCAGCTGTATACGAGAGATTCGTTTATCGGTACGATCCTGACTCATTAAAAATTGTAATTTATTTTTATGCTGCGAGTAGAAGATAAATAAAAGTTGAAACACTGTGTTACACCACAACATATCGTGTTAGCGTTCAGAGACGAAAGACTAGTATTTGTTTTTTTTTTAAAAATGGGAATTTTTGAAAATAGTACCGTCACACTCGAACAAGACGATTTCGGAACATTCAAAGATCCACAAACAGGAGTTTCCCAGACAATTCGAAGATTTACTTGGAAAAATGGAAACGGTGTTAGTGTGCAGGTGATAAATTACGGGGCTACTGTAATTGCAATTAATTTGCCGGATAAAAATGGGAAAGTCGATGATATCACTTTGGGATATGATAGTCTGGATGGTAAGTTTGAAATTAAAACAAAAGTGTAGATATTCGTATGCTACCTACTTCAAATATTTTATCGGTGTATTGTTGCTAAACAGTTGGGGATTTTCCACTATACAGATTGACTTAAAAAGCTGTAATAATCCATTTGTGAATAACATAAAGGTGATATCAATAACGAATAAATATTTGGAAGAACAAACTGAGCAATTTTGTAATTTTGCTTCAAAATACAGTAGAACCTCTATAACTCGAACATCAAAGGAGACGCCAAAAACGTCGAGTTATAGAGTTTTCAACTTATGGAGGATTTTGATTTGGCAGAGGTAACAAACATATTTTTATTTATTATAAATCAACATTATTTCAAAACATCATTTAAATAAAAAATATATGCAGGTACATAGTAAGTATATATTAAAAAATAAGTCAGTAATTTTTTAAATTAAATTATCGAGTTGTAAAGGTTGTAAAATAAAACAAACATTGCTATGTTCGTAATACAGAGGTCCAATTTAATTTTTCGAGTTATAGAGGGAAAATATGTACCAAAATGGCTTGCAGGGACTTACTGATTTTTTCGACTAATAGAGGGTTGAGATTTTGAGTAATGGACGTTTTGGGGCTTGAGGGGAGGGAAAAAACATTTTTCGAGTTATGGAGGTTTTCGACTTATCGAATTTCGACTTAAAGAGGTTCTACTGTATAATAATTTTTTCTGTTTGACTTGTACTACAAACCTACACAACATCATTTTGGTATACACAAAGTTGAAGAACTATATTTTATGTTGACCGATTTCGACCCATTCGATAGGTTTATCCTTTGGGAAAAGTTAGTTTACCACCTACATTTCTGGGAACATTTTAATTCGAAAACGGTTGTTAAAGGTGTATGTTTGGAGCACGGCGTTGTACGGGTGCGAAACATGGACAGTGGGCGCGGCGGAAAAGAAAAGGTTAGAAGCCTTCGAAATGCGGTGTTATAGGCGGATGATGAGGATAATGTGGGTAGGAAAACAAAAAAAAGGACACAGTATAGCCTTCGTCGCAGACGTCGTACACGTCTGAGTTTGTACCTTCTCTAATGATGAAAACAGGCTCCACGTGCCGTGCAACCACATCTTATCGCAGGAAGTGTGTAAGGATATCGCACCAGTGAAAATGAGACATGTGTACACTCCTCGTGTATGCATATCTAAAATCGTCTTATCGATATTATTGCTACCGCAGAAGATTGTATCATAATAATAATACCATAATAATAATAATTATTTATGCTGAGATTGTATAAAGCTATAAAGGTTGCAATTTTTATGCACAGTGAGTAATATGTAGAGTCTAGAAAACCGCATTGTGATTGACTTTAACCTATTGGAGGCCCTGGACACATAATTGCGAAAATGCGAGACTAAGACGAAGACTGTCTTTATACTAACAGGACCAGGGGCGCAACAAGGGGTTCTGCGGGTGCCCGAGCACCCACTCGATTGGGTTAGGTTGGGTTAGGTTAGGTTAGGTTAGGACACCCAGTCAATTCCAGTCGATTCAGGTGATTACGCAACTTGAAAGTTCGGTTCAAATAGTTCAAGCTCGTCGAATTCGATTTTTCCAATACAATGCATTGACAGAATAACATACAACAAACATATGAAGATTGGAAAAACTTTGGCAGTTGTTGTAGAACAAACAAAATAGCTCAAATCCCAACGCCAAAACACGACACTTTAGTTGTCAAAAGCACTTTTCGGTAACAAGGTTACCTTTTTCAGGGACTGAAGTGAACTTACGTTTACAGGTTTTTAAGAATTGGATATCTGCACCCATTAATCTAATCTTACAACTAAGTTTATGATACCTGTTTAAATCCGATGACCGGGAAGCCATGACGAAATATGAAATATTCACTTCAGTCCCTGAAGAAGGTAACCTTGTTACCGAAAACTTCTTCGGAGAACTACAGTGTCGTATTTTGGCGTAGGGGTTTGAGCTATTTTGTTTGTTCCAGAACAACATATCAAAGGCGTGATAATTATCATATTCTTCATGAAAGTTTTTCGAAATAATTATTACATTTTTTATGTGCTTACATTTATTAATTTTATTGTTGCAATTATGAAATTTGCAACTATCATCACCAGTATTTTCATTTAATCAAAATTATAATAGGTAGTTATTATTTTTTATTAAGATGGTGACCATTCTCTGTCTTATTCGCAATATCTTATACTCAGGAGTAATGTCACTCCCTCGTTGCCGTTGTGTTTTTACTCAAATTTTGTCTTTACGGATCAAATTCTAATACTGGCGCTATAAATAATTAATTTAATTATCAGGGTACCTTCAATCCAACAATCCATACTTTGGAGCTACTATAGGAAGAGTGGCAAATCGCATTGCTAACAGTACCTTTACGCTAAACGGTAAAGTTTATCAGCTAGCTGCCAATGATGGGCCAAACAGTTTGCATGGGGGTTTAAGGGGTTTTGATAAGGTTGTTTGGGATTATTATGTCAAAGGCACTAAGGTTGTATTTAGTTACACTTCATCAGACGGTGAAGAAGGTTATCCAGGAAGTCTTGTGAGCAATGTTACTTTCCAACTTTCTGATGAAAACGAGATAGTTATCGATTATAGATCATCCACTACCAAACCTACTCTGGTCAATCTTACCAATCATTCGTACTTTAATTTGGCTGGTAATGGATCTGGTGTTGATGGTTTACTGGAGCATGTTGTTGCCATAAATGCTGATAGGTACACTGAAACAGACGATGCTGGAATACCCACAGGTACGAATTAAGGATGTTTGGGAGGTACAATCGGAGACAAGAGTACATTAAATTAGAAATTCGTGATTAATTAGATTTTGCAGTATATCATGAGGTAAATAAATACTATACTAAAAAAAAGTATACGGTTTGAGAGAAAATTTGGAATTTGACCAAAAACTTTTAATAAAATAAGAAATAACGAATAATATGGAACATTTTCAACTGACTTTTGGCAGAGAATATGCCTTGATTTCAACTTCGAAACAAAAAAATATTTAGTTTCAATCTCTATTAATAATGAGCGTAAAACTTTTTAATATGTTTAAATAATAATTAAAACTTTAAAATTGCATTTATTTCAGACAATTATAAATATTATCATTATATTATCAAGTAAAAACGAGATTTTCAGCTAATTTTTCATTTTTTCCTCGATAACCATTTAGTGAATTTGAATAACCTTACGCTAAAGTGATTCTCCAGAGTTAAAGTTACTTATTATAAAAGTTTAAAATTTCTGGTAGCTTTTTTTCTGTTAATAAAAATAAATTTAACCTGTTCGGTTAACGAATCTCCATAAAAAATGACGTGTAAAATCACAATTTTTTAAAATTTCAATAACTTTTTAATGGTTTAGTGAATCGATTTGTAATTTTTACAGAAGTTTTAGAATCGAACGAGGAACGTTCTTCCAGATTTTTATTTGTCTCGTAGCATTTTGACATACCTCTCAAACATCCTTTAGAGGCTTTTCAATATAAGGTTCCCATGATTTTAATTTTTACGGTTTTATAGTTTAAAATGGAACTAGTCAAAATTTAATGCAGTAAATATAAGTCGAAACTAATGAAGTTCCAACAAAGACGTCGAAATTTACTTAATATTTATTATATTTAATATTTTCTTGATTGTCCGCTAGCTCATTTACTTCGTTCGTCTTTTGTCTTTTCCTACCATATCGTTATGGTCTTATGAATTCTTCGGTTAAAGTCATTGAAGAAAGCAAGACCTGACCTGATTTAACCTAANCAAGTAGAAATTCGATGTAACTTCTTTACCGAAGATTATATAAAATGGGTAGTTGAAGTAAAAATCACATTGGAAGGAGATGTGAAGTAGGTTAACACTGCGAAAGCGCATGTCCGATAAAAAGTCTACATAAAGTTGACAGTTGTCGTGCAATGCTCCCGTAGTGTGGAATGTGTACGTGTTAAGACGAGTAAAGCAAGACCTGACCTGATTTAACCTAACCCAACCTTAATTAGATAATAATTTATGGTAGGAAAGGGCGACACGAAGTGAGTGTTGTCGTGGCCATTTTTCCTTTTATTTAAATAAATAAAAAAACAATGACATTACACGGTTGTAATCGAAAGACGAAAACTTGATCAATGGCTTCATAGTTTTCAGGTCTATTTCTGAAGCACAAGTGTGCTTCTTATTTTTAAATTTAAGTAAACTAGATTGTGTTAAATTTCTGAATTCTTATTAGGCAAACTTATACCAGTGGCAAACACCGTGTTTGATCTACTAACACCTACAAAATTGAAGGATGTAATAAATAGTGTTCCCAGCACGCAAGGTTTTGATAATAATTTCTGCATCTACAAAGGCACTCGTCAAGGTTTAGGTTTTGTTTCGAGGTACTTAAGCTTCTTTTACTTTTGACAATAATTATCTCGAAAATTATTTTCTATCTTTTAGAGTAGAACATCCCCAAAGTGGAAGAGTTCTTGAAGTCTACAGTGATCAACCTGGTGTACAATTTTACACTGGAAATAGCATACCCGAACAGACGGTAATTAAATATTTTAATTCGGAACCTTAGGAGCATGTTAAATTAAATAATTTTTAGGGCAAAAGTGGGAATAAATATGGAAAACATTCTGCGTTCTGTTTGGAAACCCAAATTTGGCCTGATGCCATTCATCATGTAAGTCAAAGTTAATACAATATAAAATAAAAGGTTGTTTTAAATAACTGCCTCTACTCTCTAGGATAATTTTCCAAATGTTGTTCTTAACCCTGGTCAACAATATCGTCACATCTGCATTTATAAATTCTTAGTAAAAGCGTAATCAGAATAAAACAACTTCGGTAAGAAGAATATTTGCATATACGTATTACAAAGGGATAAATACATATCTTTTTATGTTCACTGTAGAAGATATAAAATTGTAATAATTATATATTTAAAAAAGTTAACATTTTTGTTTAATTTAATTACATAGACAAAAGAAAAAAAAAATTGCTAATTTTGGGTGCAAATTGTAGATTATTATGATGTTTTCGTTGGTTATTTAATAAGATATTACGTATTACGGATGAAAATTTGTAATTTCTAAAAAATTCGATTAAAAAAGATTGCGTATCCGGTGTTGGTTACGAAGCCACTTTCCTTATTTTATAATTATGTTTTTGCCAATTCGACGAATAAATTAAAATCGATGTATAATGTTCGGTCACCTTTATCTATGGGCGTGGGAACCTTCGTATAATTTTGCAAACGTTTTATTCGTTGTGTTTGTATTTTGGGGTAAACCGTGACCCGTGAGTTCTTGTGGAACCCCAAAAATTTACAGTTGATTAAGAAAATGTAAGTTTTTTTTCATATGAACTTCATACATTACGTATTGATTTATTATTTTCATAATTGTGATAATTCCAGGACCTCTAATGGACAAGAAAAGTTAGTTACATGTCCATTCAATAAACAACACGTTTTCGTAGAAAGCCGATTACAACCACATATAATTAAGTGCATGAAAAACCACCCTAATCATTATAGTTGTCTGTACAATAATCTGCATAAATTTTTGCACGAGCAAGACTTTCAAAATCATATGCTCACTTGTCCAAACAAGACTATTTTGTTTAAGTGGCGTTACAATAGGCCTGGACAGCATGGTGACCTGAGTGAGGCTCCTTATCACTTGGATAATGTGCGTAATATCAACTTTAAATATGAGAACTGGGAAATGGAATATAATTAAGCTGATATCATCAAAGGGTTGTCAGTTTTATAATTATTCTCATCTTTGTTTAAAAAGATGAAAACATTTTTTACATGTTGTAATGCAAAAAGTACCACTTTATATCAAAAATTGAAACCTTGATTTAGACTGTGTTATGGTTTAATGTGATAATCACAATTACCAACTAAAATTTATAATCTGTTATGTTTAGCATACCATAAAATCTGACAATGAATTTTTATGTGGTCTATAATTATAAAATAGATATACCCTTTGTGTTATTTTTGCATTTTGAATTTTTAGTTATGGTGTATTTTTGTATGCAGATTAATGTTACTTTTTGTACTTTCAATAAAATTCTTTTTTTTTTTTATATTTACTTGATTAGGGATTACAAATAATACAACCTATTTTTACATTTTAATTTGCCACATTCTTCTATTGTTATACTTATTGACATAGTGCATTTTCCTATTAAAAATTATCAGAGTGAAACAAGGCATCTTCTGTTTATATTTAGACTTGTGATAAGTTCTAACTTTCAAAATAAATAAATGACATAGTAAGGATCGGTAAATCTACGGCAAGTGCAATTTTAGCCACTAAAGAAAACTATTTCTATGATAAAAATTAGAAGAAAAGAGATATGTAGATAATTTTTTCTCTATGCAACGACGTTTCTTTGTTTTAAAGTTATATATCTAAAATTATATTTAAAGGTTGAATTACATCTCTGTCAATATTTATTATTACTGTCAAGTAGAAATTCGATGTAACTTCTTTACCGAAGATTATATAAAATGGGTAGTTGAAGTAAAAATCACATTGGAAGGAGATGTGAAGTAGGTTAACACTGCGAAAGCGCATGTCCGATAAAAAGTCTACATAAAGTTGACAGTTGTCGTGCAATGCTCCCGTAGTGTGGAATGTGTACGTGTTAAGACGAGTATGATAATGTAGTAGTGTGGTTTTCTCATTGTGATTTTGTCGAAATGCGGAACATTTTTAAATAAATGTCTCGGACTACAATGTAAGACTTAGCCGTGAGTTCGTGCTTGGTTTTAAATTTGTTTTTTTTTTATTTGATATCGGACGTTTCGTTTTCGTTTACAATTTCTACATTATTATAATTAAACCCTCCTGGAACATTTACACAATTAATTTCGATACTCGACCAGGTATATCTGTGATAAATCTCTTTAATACTTAACCGTACAGCAGTATTGTGTGATGAGTAGTATCTTTTAATTGAAAATTGAAAATACCTTGTATCTAATTTTCTTTTATTTAACCAATTTACAACAATGTTCCACGGAAAACTTCGAATTCATACTTGCCGTGTTATCCTTCTAACCTCGTTAGTGTGGTTTTTAATTGATGTGATAATTTTGTCGTTTTATTCGGATTGTATTGGGACTTCGTGTAAAAGAACTGGTGAATATGAAGTAGAAATAGCAGAACCCTTAGTTTACAATAATAAAATTGGTGATGAAAACGTTGGAGCAAGAAGTATAGAATCGAGCAGGTAAGTTCTTAATTTAATGGATCGTTTATAAAATTAAGAAATTTGATTTATAATTGCACACTTGAATATTATGATTCCATATGTTAAAAAACAACTTCTGTTTAGGCCTTTCGGTATACATATATGTTAATATATATCTTACCATTAGGTATAGGTAGGCCTGCTTGATAAATTCATGCTGACGAGTACCTATCTACCTATGATAGTATTTATTCAGATTTTAATCGACAGACCTGTGCATGTACCTAAAATATGCTGCATGTTCCTTATATTTACTTTGGGTTAAAAACAACTAGTTGGACCCGTCCAAATTTGAATGGATGCAACTGTTGTCGATGATGCAAATCATACTTAAATATAGGCTATACCCATAGCATAACATAAATTATTAAATTTTTGGTGCATGGTCTTATGTCAATGAGGAAAACCTTTCCCACCATAACGTACCTACTTCAGACCCTTGGTTCGTAGCACCAATGTCTTTTTCATCATAACCTAACTTAAACCCGTGGTGCATACATGTTGATCAGGGAAATCAGAATTACACAAAGCGGGTAAATTAGGTGGGTGTGATGTAACTTCTTCAATAGTAAATGACTAGGTGAGGAATATTTACTATTTTAGAGACTACATGTAAATTAGGTAGTAGGTAATAAAGGAGGGACATAAGTTGATGTACTTATAAATTGAACTTGTTAAGTTATACTAGTCTTTATGTAAGTTTTATCAAATCGAAATGACTTAAACGTTGGAGCTTTAGATTATGAAAGACCGCTAGAGCTGCAGTCTTTAGAATTGTAATCATGTTAGGCTCAGTAGATGGCGACACGTATTTTACCTAATTTTATTCATTTTTCAATTGTTATTTCTTTTATTAAATATTAATTTATACAAGGGTTACCTATCATGAAGACCTCGCAAGAAACTCACAATAGCTACACGTTCCATATCATCGACAGATGTTAGAAATAGATGATTTGATTTATTTCAGCATCAATAGGTGTAAATTTTTAATAACTTTATCTAAGGTAAATGTTCATGTATTTGTACGGGAATATCATAAAATAAATAGTTATGAATTTTTTTGGTTAAAGTACATTGCATTGAACGTACGGATTTTATCTTGGTGCGAGATGAAGTTCTTTTGGAAAAAGAGGTTGAGGGAGATGAAAACGCCTAAGGCTTTGGAATGTGTAGCTAGGATTAGTTTCCGCCAAGTGAGCGGAATGCCTGCATTTGATGGAGTTGTTATTTAGGGTAATGGGGGAGTTTTTCGGGTCCTACGGGAGAAGAAAGCTTAGTGCGTTGAGAACGGTAGAATCGGCGGGGGGTAGAGAAATACGTTTCCTATTGTTTTGTCGGCAGCCCTGGGACGATAATCGAGACGTTGGGGGGTCGGGTGCCAGAAAGATTTTGTTTTTAAATGGGGGAGAGTATAGGGAGATGATTCAGGCACGAATGTCGGCGAGACTTCAATGCTAACTGATTCTAAGGAATTTGTGGCCAAACAGATGGGCTTGTGTTTTGAAGATTTATTAACGCGGATGTTATGCTCACGTAGGGTTGCCATCCGTCCGGGTTTCCCCGGATTTGTCCTAGTTTAGAGGGGATGCGGGGAGCGTCCGGGTGAGCCTTCATTTGTAGTCCGGGTTTAAAAATTTAAAGTCTTGGGCCTCCCGCGACATACCCACTGTGCTCGCACACACCACGATCAACCGACGAACCGAGTCGCTATATTCACCGTCCCCCCGTATAATTTATTTTTTTTAGGTTTCATATTTTTATAAGGTTTTGTTTTCATAACAAAGTATATTAATAATTTGTGTTTTATTTTAAGAACAAAAAAAAATCTAACTGATTATTAAAACAATTTGTAACAAACTGTAAAAAGATTCTGTTTTGTTAGGTACATTTAAAATGATGATAAAAATGACTAAATCTAATTTTAAGGTCTGAGAATAAATAAAAAGGTGATTTATGACATTTTCAACTGTTTTTATTACACTGACTATGTTTAAAAAAACCTGTTGACATGTCCGGGTTCTGGACTCTAAAATCCGGGGTTTTCACGCGTCTTGTCCTGGTTTCCAAATATTACAGATGGCAACCCTATGCTCAAGGAGTTTGTACGGTTTTTTCTATAGGGTGGGAAGTTGTGGACGAAAAGTTTGACTTTCTATGATAAGTGATTTTTGGTGATGCAAGGCAACACCGATTGACTCTTCCTCGAGGAAGTGTTTGAGTTCAGTTCCGGTTCAAGAAGTCGCCAAAAAACCAATCGTTGCTTTTTATATTTTCCAATTTTCTTTTGTTGTCATTAATTTGGGATATTTTATAAAAGAGAGTTTAAGAATGATCCTAGTACAAGTTAATGCTTATAGGTTCTTGCAGTGGCATTTTTGTTTGCAATTGATTTACGTACATTCAGTTGTAATGTACTTAATGTACATAAAATACATCTCGTTAATTTTTCTTTAGATGATTATCACGAATTGAACAATAGGTTAATAATTTTTTCGCAAATGCCTATACAGATTCGATTCAATTTACAACCCAATTACACTTGTTACGTAAATATAATTCTTTAAAGAACTTTCGCAAAATAAAATTGTTTTTTCATCTGTAACGGCATTAATTCATTTCTTGGTAATCTGACATTCATGGGCACCTAAACTACAGTACACCTACCTACATGGATTTATATGTTTATTTAAATCCAAACGTTACCGCAATAGTTTTGTACAGAGTGACCTTTTTTATTGTCAGATAACAGTTTTTATAATTGAAGTATACAAACTACCAGACGTGGATCGCGATTTCTCTGTTTTGATCTCATCAGCACGCTATAGTCGTAATAAATCGCCGACCAAATGGAAGGAACTGTTCAAGTTGATATAATATCTACTTATGACAGTATATCGTCATATTAAGAAGCAAGAGTTTGCTAAAATCTCACGTTTGAACATTAAATTAAGTTATGTGTGAAAACTAGTGGTTAAACACGACGTGTGCAGTTTTGACAATTATTATAAATAAAGTAAAAGGATCCTACAATTGCAAATATACCACCACCGGGTTACGGCTCTCCACCAGCAGGTATAGGGACTTTTGCCGTACTTCCTTCTGTGCAGATACCTTCTATTTCACCGTTTACGTCTATAATACCCCCATTCGGTATACCCCTCCCCTGGCTTTAATTCATTCCCGACACCAGGATCTGGTAATTCTGAATGGTCAGAACATAAAGCTCCTGATGGAAGAACTTATATCATTGCAATTCAATAACTAGAAAGAGCCCCTCGCAAAAGCCCGATTCTCTTAAAACTCCTGCAGAGTTACTACTTTCACAATGTCCTTGGGGAGAATATACAGCAGTATAATATATAAGTATATTATTACAATATTAATACAGATGGGTCATTCCTCAAGAATCAGAAGAAATAAAAAAGAAAGTTGCAGAAGAAGAGAGTAAAACAACTTCAGTCACTTTGACCCCTAAATCAGCAGAAGTTGTAAGTCCAAATACGAAAAGCAGTTTATCAAAAGTTGTCCACCTGAAGATACGAAGCAAGTTACACATGGTTCGTGATAGGCATGGAACTGTCGGTTTTGTCAAAATTGTAAATTCTTTATTCTTGTTACTGGAACAGCAAATTAATTAAAATCGAATAAATGAAGAAATGTAAAATTAAAATGTTTAATCTTATTCCATATTATTGCGGAAGCTTTTAAAATTGTATACATATGTGCAGTGATACATTAGTCTTCTGATATATGTATTTCTTCATTATACATATTGTAGCGAGCACGAGTGTATTGGTGTGCGAACGGGCACGCGTGTATATCGATTCACCGTGTTTATAAATGTGTGTGTCGTTCCTGCGTTTTGGGAAAGCAGTTAAACAGTTCAAAGAAAGACTAAACGATCCGGATGTTTCTAGAGGGTTCCAGAAAGGAAACAAAAGAGTATTTAAAGGAATAGGCGATCGCCGAGATAAGAAGAAATAAATTGACCGTTGCAGAAGTGAATCCAGAAATAAATTGACAGTGGTAGCAGTGAAATAAATACCGCAGTGAATAGTGATATATCAAAAGTAGTGTAAATAAATAGAATAATTCATAACCTAAGTTTAGTAATAATTTAATAGTGTTTTAAAGTTCTTTAATAATTAGTGTAAATAAATAGTTTTTGTCGTTATCAGTCTTAGAAGTTAATTTTGTTAAACCCACGAACATTACAATATACTCACATAGAAAATACGCACTTATAAATAATAGGTGGGATTGTTAACGATTGCAGCAGATTTAAATGGAAAACATTGCTCGTTCAATAATTTCTTTTAATCGCTTTCAGTCTCATCTGAACTGTCTTTAAGGTTATCGCTATAGATTGCACTTCACCTCCTCTTTGGGTACATTTCTGTCTGAAACTTCTGCTCGAAAGTGATGAATATTGACCAAAGGATTCTTCCCATATTGTCTGATAGTCATTCTATGGTATTAAACTGATATTGATAAGAAGATCATGCTCATATTTAGGTATAACTTAACCGAAATTTCATTTTTGGCTTTCTTTTTACCTTCATCAAATCCTACGCGTTTTTCCGCAAGCCATCCTACAGCAATAGCCTGGTTCTTCCAAGCCAAGGTTAATAGCTTTTCCACATAATTTCGTTGATATGGTGCGTTATTTATTATTATTATTAGGAAAGGACCTTGGATATGTTTCCCTTCAAACCATTTTAATGAAAATCGTCATTTATTTTACTAAGATAATCAGTTTCCTTTGACTTGGAAGCAAATTCTAAACTGATTTGTAATAAATCATCTTGCGATGAGGTTGTGGCACTTCTTTTATTTAAATAACTAGCTCATCATGATCATGAGGTCGTCAGTCCTCAGACTGGTTGGACACGCACTTCATTCTTTCATATCCTGAGCTAATCTTCGGATTTCCTTAAAACTAGAGCAACGCACATTCTTAACTATTTGCGAACAGTAATCTAATGTAGGTCTACCTCTACACCTCCTAATTCCCATTTCTGTCTCTAATATATCTCTAACTAGACCTTCATGCCTGAGAAGGTGTCCCACTAACCTATCTTGCCTGTTTCTTATTGACTTCCATAGAGTCATCTATTCTCCTATTCTTGATAATTTATCTGTTCAAAGTAATTATAAAAATTTAATGTTAACTATGGAGCGGGCATTGTTCTAAAAGAACGCCAAAAGAAACAGTATAAGATGCGGAACGAAAACAAAAGGGCTCAAAGAGTACGAAGAAACTGTTAAAGACTGATAGTTGTCAAATAGCTCTCGTGTTTCTATTTAGATTTGCTTATCAAATACGAAATAAGTGATATTAAGTCTTCTTGGCTGTGCCCTGGAGTAGTAGGTTACATCTAAAAAGACCAGAGACAATAAGAAGTACGCGGCATGTTAGTAGGACACCTTAAAGCCATGAAGGGCTAGTAAGAGACATATTATAAGCAGAAATAGGAGTTAAAAAGGGTGCGAGGTAGATTTATTGTTGACAATGGATATTGGATGCTCTAGTTTTAGGGGAATCCGAAGATTGACTCAGGATAGGAAAGACTGGAGGTGCGTCCAACCAGCCTTACGATGACGATCCTTTGATGATGATGCTCTTAGAATTTTTGAACGAATTTCAATTGGTTAACATTCCGGTAGTTTTCGATATGAATTTAAAAAAGTAATCGCTCTTTATATTAAAAATTCGTTGATATTATTTGATTAATTATTGGTACACCGTTATGAGGGCGTATTCCCGGGACAATATGGCTCAGTGGCCTGTGATGAAACCCATATAATTTGTTTAATAACGGTTCGATGATTTTATTTGAAATTTCATAGAATTGTAGTCCATTAAAAATAGAATTTGTGTAAGTACTCATAAAAAATGTTTTTTAGAAAGTACATACACTGATGGCGAGTAGAGAACCGAACATTTATCATTATACACAATCATCAGTGGGCGGTATCATTCTTTTAAAAATACAACGTGGTATAGGGAAATTGTTACAAACATTTTCAGGCATTTCCTCATATAGATAAATAAAAAGGTAATTAGGTCCAACAAATTCAATTAATAGGTATTATCGACGATCGACGATGGCCTTTAGACCCGAATCGGGACAGCATCAGTTTAACTACCCTAAACTGGCCAAACCCTCAAAATTTTTTGAAAAGAAGACAATACCCTTCAAAAGTTGTAAATTATATTTATTGGACTTTACTTTTACTTTATTAATTATATGAATGTATATATTAGTAAACAATAAGGAAAGACAAGAAAATATTGAGAAAAGTGGTGTATATGAAATTAAATGTAAAGATTGTGATTCTATATATTTAGGTCAAACGGGTCGTTCAATAAAAACACATTTGGTTGAACATCAAAAAACAATAGCACAACACTCAAAAAATACAAATTTAGTAAACCATTTCATACAAAACAATCATACCTTAGATATAAATAATTTCAAATTGCTACATACACAAAGTAAAGGAAAAAGATTGAATTTATTAGAAATACTAGAAATCACAAGAGCAAACAACAATAACAAAACTTTATTGAATGACCAAATAGATTTTGGGGTATCCCCATTATTAAAAGCTGTTACAGGTAGAAGAGATTCAGAATAATAATATCAATAATATCTAGGTAGTTCGTTCCATTTAAAAGAAGAAATTTACTCATTTAAGTTAGTTTACAGTATAACTCTTTGATAATGGCATAACAGCCGAAACATATGTTAGAGAATTAAATAAAAAATAGTGAAACAAAACCAAGTGTTTTTATTTTATTTCATGAATTATTTGAAGAATGTTTCACCAAGAGCTAAGCCAAGTTACAATGAATATTATTATATAAATGAATTTGTTGAGTGTTCAAAACATTGATGCGTGGAGCCAAAGGCCTCGGGTTCGATTCCCGGCGAGGGTGTAACATCAGCAATAAATATTCCCTTATCCTGAGGTAATTTATAGTGCGTAAAAAATTGAAAATGAATTTTCACATTATGAAAAGCTGTCTACTGACGCTATTTTAACTGTGTAGATAATATGTTGATTAAATTGTAGTGGTAATTGTAATAGGTTGTAGCAATAAATGAATTTGTTGAGTGTTCAAAACATTGATGCGTGGAGCCAAAGGCCTCGGGTTCGATTCCCGGCGAGGGTGTAACATCAGCAATAAATATTCCCTTATCCTGAGGTAATTTATAGTGCGTAAAAAATTGAAAATGAATTTTCACATTATGAAAAGCTGTCTACTGACTACGCTATTTTAACTGTGTAGATAATATGTTGATTAAATTGTAGTGGTAATTGTAATAGGTTGTAGCAATAAATTACGTAATAATTATTGCATTTGAAGTAGTTACTTTTACAACAACAAATGGTGTAGCGATTTTCGCAATATTGACTTTTTAAAGAGAAATTTCTATTCTAGCGAGTTCTCGCAATGGCTCAGCGCTTTTTTTAACCATTGTTATTACCACGGTCAATTATTAGATTAGTTTCTAATTCAATTGGAATATTTTAATTTTTGCTAATTGACGCGAAATGCGTTGTTTCGTTGTTGTATGTTGCGCCATGCGATAACTCTTTTCCAATTAGAGATTTTACTGTCTTGGAATTGGTAAAGGCGATTTTTTTAACCGTTACAGGTTTTATTAATGAAAATTTCATTACATCAGCGTAAGGAATGTGACGTTTTTTATTGGCTCTAGTTTTTAAAATAAATAGTGATAAAGGTCAACAGTTGTCATATTAAAATAATTTGAAGTGGTCTCTATTCTGCCGAAACTGCCAGACGCGGATCGCGATTTCGATCTTTTTGGATCTCATCAGCGCGTCGCAGGCAGCTCCAACAGAACACGGACCAACNTACGCCGGGATTCGTTTTCAGCAAGTACATATCCACACAAGTAAACCTTGTTGGAGTATACGTAATCCTAAAATGTAGCATCGTGCTACAGATGGCGTTTACTGCGCCATTTTTAGTATTTTCTAAAACGAGTTGTCATATTAGTTAGGAATCCCTAGTTCAGTTTAGACATATATAGAAAAGCATCGAAAAAAGCACCAAAATCTTTAACATTCGACTTCAAGACGTTTTAGATAAAGAAAAAAGGATCATTATAGTTTTGACGTTCAGAATTGACATAGTCCGCAATAAAACTGTCACATTTACTTTCTTCATTCAATTTACTAACTGTAAGTAGACTATAGCAGTTGCGTACAGAATTCTTTTACTCACGACAGTCGTAGGAAATATCGTCAACATAGAAAAGAGATGTCAGGTAGGAGTTGCAGCGGGCATCAATAATGAAAAAGGAATTACATTACACCAATTAATGAGGAACAGAAAGAGATGCAGACAAGCAGAATTGGAGTTTATTGCCAGCATCGGACTTGAAAGAAAGTGCAACATTCTCGGGATCTAGGATTTTAAAGACATAATTCCAACCAGGCAGTTATAAAGTCGACCCTGATTTTTTGCGTACCTAAGCAACCTCTTTTTAATCTATACATCGAAGACGCCATCAACATCATTAAAGACAGTACAACTGTAGGGATAGATGTGCAAGGGCAAAAGATTAGTATGCTTAGATNATGCGTGGAGCCAAAGGCCTCGGGTTCGATTCCCGGCGAGGGTGTAACATCAGCAATAAATATTCCCTTATCCTGAGGTAATTTATAGTGCGTAAAAAATTGAAAATGAATTTTCACATTATGAAAAGCTGTCTACTGACTACGCTATTTTAACTGTGTAGATAATATGTTGATTAAATTGTAGTGGTAATTGTAATAGGTTGTAGCAATAAATTACGTAATAATTATTGCATTTGAAGTAGTTACTTTTACAACAACAAATGGTGTAGCGATTTTCGCAATATTGACTTTTTAAAGAGAAATTTCTATTCTAGCGAGTTCTCGCAATGGCTCAGCGCTTTTTTTAACCATTGTTATTACCACGGTCAATTATTAGATTAGTTTCTAATTCAATTGGAATATTTTAATTTTTGCTAATTGACGCGAAATGCGTTGTTTCGTTGTTGTATGTTGCGCCATGCGATAACTCTTTTCCAATTAGAGATTTTACTGTCTTGGAATTGGTAAAGGCGATTTTTTTAACCGTTACAGGTTTTATTAATGAAAATTTCATTACATCAGCGTAAGGAATGTGACGTTTTTTATTGGCTCTAGTTTTTAAAATAAATAGTGATAAAGGTCAACAGTTGTCATATTAAAATAATTTGAAGTGGTCTCTATTCTGCCGAAACTGCCAGACGCGGATCGCGATTTCGATCTTTTTGGATCTCATCAGCGCGTCGCAGGCAGCTCCAACAGAACACGGACCAACTTTTAACTGCTGTCTTAACAGTGCGTTTTAGAAAATACTACAAATGGCGCAGTAAACGCCATCTGCAGCACGATGCTACATTTTAGGATTACGTATGCTCCAACAAGGTCCATTTAAGTGGATATCTACTTGCTGAAAACGAATCCC
>NW_020439296.1:301283-319531 GCF_000699045.2 Agrilus planipennis
TGTTCGCAAATAGTTAAGGATGTGGGCTGTTCTAGTTTTAGGGAAATGCGAAGTTTAGCTCAGGATAGGAAAGAGTGGAGGTACGTGTCCAACCAGTCTTAGGACTGACGACCTTATGATGATGATGATAAGCAACCTCTAACCGCTGCACTGTTTACTATTATCTCTTTTCACAAGGGCGTGTTCAAGACATAGCAGACGACTACAGTCTCAAGTGAAAATAAGAAAGAAGATACGTCCATTCTCACAGATAATTTACTGCGTACTTTGCCAATTTTGATTGTCGCAATTATATACATAAATAAATACAGGTACCCTGAGAACATCCGTTTTCTTTTTATGTAAGCCTCTCTATCAAAACTTATTCCTTTTGGGCGGAATCCGTCTCTGGTCAGCTTATGGCTGGATTGGCTATAAACTCGGTTAAGATACCATCTTTCAGCGATGAATTAAAGTCTTTACACTATTTTTTTTACTTTAATTCTATTTTAAGAGACTCTGTGTGTTGTGTAGTGCTAGATTGGCGTCTTTGCAGTTGCTTTCTCACTTTCTTGTGTTGATCCTGTAGCAAGAAGATCACATGAACAAGAAGAAAACTAGAACAAGACGTTTGTGAGACATAAATTGTGGGTACAATTATTTTAAATCCAAGTTGATCCAATAAAAACCAATTAAAATTATTGAACTTCGGTTGGCCGTTTGATTCAGTTTAAACAATACCCGTCAGTCTGGAAACTATTTTAATCTTCTAGTGTTACTATCTGGACCGTAAAATTGACGTTTAGACCGTTTATATAATGTCGTCTCTTCGGTAATCGATTGCCAAATTTCAATGATTTCTCATTTAAAAATCGAATCGCAATTACAACCAGTAATTACTGATTAAAAACTCATTATGACTTTTTGTACTTACTTGCAGGTGTCGACGTGAGAACTTGAACATACAAATCGAAATTGACATTATGCGAAAGTTTTATTGATCAATAAAAAATGTTTTTAGTAAGAGACAATTGAACATTAATGGTTTTATTAGAAGAGTGTATTAAGAAATGCAATTTTTGTGTTTTTTTCACTTTTAATAATCTTTCTGGCATATTTTCTTTCAAAACTTTTCTTTATATCTTTTTCTGGTTATAATTCTCTCACATTGAGGATTTTGTAAATATTCATCATTATCATAAGGTGGTCAGTCCTAAGATTGGTTGGACATGCACCTCCACTTTTCCCTAATCCTGAGCTAATCTTCGTATTTCCATAAAATTAGAAAATCCTTAACTATTTGCGAACAGTAATCTAGTCTAGGTGTACCTCTTTTCCTCTTAACTCCTTTTTCTGCTTTTAATATGTCTCTGATTAGCCCTTCATGCTTAAGTAGCTATCCTACTAACCTAAATCGTCTATTTCTAATTGATTTATGTACGTAGAGTCCTCTGTTCTCCTACTCCTTCTAATACCTCTTCATCATTCGCCTGTAACACCACTTTTCAAACGCTTCTGATCTTTTCTCTTCCGCCGTGTCCACCGTCCATGTTTAGCACCCGTACAGCGCCGAGTTGCAGTTATACATATTTAATAATCCTTGTAAATATTACTCATAAAATAAAATGATGTATCTATATCTGACTCATCATCATCATAAGGTCGTCAGTCCTAAGACTGGTTGGACACGTACCTCCACTCTTTCCTATCCTGAGCTAAACTTCGCATTTCCCTAAAACTAGAACAGCCCACATCCTTAACTATTTGCGAACAGTAATCTAACCTAGGCCAACCTCTACCCCTCCTGACTTCTGTTTCTGCCTCTAAAAGGCCTGACTAGACCTTCATGTCTGAGAAGGTGTCCTACTAACTTATCTCGCCTATTTCTTATTGACTTCCATAGAGTCCTCTATTTCTCATTTCTAACCTTTTCTACCCACGTTACCCTCATAATTCGCCTATAACACCACATTTCAAAGGCTTCTAACCTTTTTTTCCGCCGCGTCCACTGTCCATGTTTCGCACTCGTACAACGCCGCGCTCCAAACCTACACCTTTAACAATCTGTTTCGAATTTCTGAATTAACCGTTCGCGAGCATAGACGTGACTTCTTTTTATTAAAGGAGACACGACCCTGCGCTATCCTCTGCTTTATATCTCTACTACTCCTTCCGTCTTGACTTATCTGACTTCCTAGATATCTAAAATCAGCCACTTCTTGTAATTCTATTCTGCTATGCTCTGCTGCTATAAAAAAAACAAAAGAAACAATCAGCATATTATCAGGATTTCAAAATATTCCCCACTCATTACGAAACGAGGCGAATGTTTCAAAATATTGATGTGTGCTGGTCAATTCTAACGCCAATTTACAACTCGGCGACAAAATGCACTTTGACTCCTCCTATAAAGGAAAAATTTTTTGGGTTTTGAGGCGAAAATATTCAAGCTAAAACGACTAGAGACTGGGGCAAATGTGTAATTAAAGAACTTGGGTCAAGTTGCTGCATGGCATGTGCGCATCCTATTTGACATTCGTGCAAGTGGCATTAGTTTACGGTTAGTGTTTGAAAATAGGCAATACTGAAATTGATGCGCAGTCGCTTATCGCGCAGCGACTCTTTGCGTTTTCTGTTCCTCTCTACGCTCAACTTTTTTCATACCCAATGGCTTCGTGTTAGGTTATGTTTCTGTACCTCTATCCAGTCTTCTTAAAACCCGGCACCATTATCCGCTGCGTGGTCGGATTCTGAAGAAAGTTCTGGATTTACCGATACTGAATCCATATCTGGTTTCTAGTTGAAACAGTTGTTAGACCAGAATTGGATTACGTTGGAAATGACATCTATGGTATTAGTTTCTTGTTCTAAGTTGATGAGTGGAATTTATGAGTTATACTGAACCCTCTGTTTTTAAATATATACGCATGAGGAAACTCTCCCGCTATTCTCTCTCTTGGACTTCCTTTGTTTTTGTTTATTTGAATTGTTCATGCTCATCGAATATGTTTTGTACATATGAATTGAATTACGATCAATAAAAATTTTTAGATTGTGTTTTTCTTTGCAGCATGAGCTTCCCTTTAACATACAAACCGCAGCAATTATATCGATGGCGACCAGCTCCGTCGGTGACTCCTGTGAAGGGCTTGCCTGGTGAAAAGGGCAAGCCGGTGATAATACCGGCCGAAGAGGAGGGTCTGATGAAAGAAAAATTCACAATCAATCAGTTCAATGTTATGGCTAGCGATATAATTTCCCTCAACAGATCGTTGCCAGATGTTCGACTTGAAGGGTGAGTTGATTTTTTTTGTGTTTAGTGGATTTAAGTATAATTTTTTTGAATAAAAAAACAGGTGCAACTCAGTCAAATTTTTTTCGGTTCCGTTTATTTTTCCAAGTGCTTGAGAAACCGTAAACTATCAATAACTACAAGGAATTAGAATTAATATATAATAATTGTATCCGTTAAATGGGCATACACCATCTGGTGGTAAAATTTATAACTCGAATGAGGGAAAAATTTACATAGTAACTGTGCACGCATGTTGTAAAATTGTTTATTAAAATAATAAAACACGTTAAAAAAGTAAAAATGTTTTTGATGATGGAGTCGACGAAGTTTTCTTCTAAAGTTAAATCAAATAAAACGTTAATATGTTCAGTGAAAAGCTGCAATAGCACTTCAGACATAGATCTTCACTCTTCACCTACATTAACTACTTTCCAATAAAAACTAACCGTTTTATATATGTAAAAAATATATTCGGAAAATTAGAGAAAAAAGTAAACTAATAGAAGCTTGGATGAAAGCAGTAGGTATCAAAGAAGTGAATTCCGGAATAAAAATTTGTTCACGTCATTTTAATGCACATGATTATATTTCAGCAAGTATTTACCATCAGCCATAACCTTAATATTTAAAACTAGAATCATACTAAAATTATAAAGTGAGAAATTATTTATTCCTGTGTAATTGATTTAACACAATTCTAATGATACGATATAAGTATTTTGAGGTTAAGAACCTACCTGCTGCAATACAACAAAGTTGCAATAATGTGTTTGCAACGTTCTCTTAAATCGGCTTTGCACGTGCAAGTCATTGATATGATATTGCTTAAATCACCCAGAATCACCTCACCAATTATATAACGTGAATCACTTTTTAAATCCGAAGTTTGTAAAAAGTAGGCAGTAAACTTGACGGAATTTGAAGGCTAGCTTCCGGATTTGTTATTTCCGAATTTTATAATGTGATTGGCATTAAAAACACGCTCACCTTCAACGAAATTTCCTTTCCGAGGCTTTGTGTCAGCCCAATCACATATTGTGTCAATACTTATCATTTTATCGTAATTTAAAAACTTGGAAATTGCACGGTACACTATAGGAACTACGATAAATTTTCCCTAATCGGCGCCATGTTTTTAGGCTCCTCCCATTTGACGGATCCCAATACCCACTCTTAAATCAATATTAGTTGTTGTTAAATAAACATTTAGTGTAATACAATTACTGTAATTTAACTGCACAGATATAACCAAAACATTAATTTAGCACTATAGTGTAGTGAATATCACTACATAGTATAAAACAAAGTCGCTTTCCCGCTGTCTGTCCCTATGTATGCTTAAATCTTTAAAACTACGTAACGGATTTTGATGCGGTTTCTTTTAAAAGATAGAGTGATTCAAGAGGAAGGTTTAATACATGCATAATATAGTAAGAAAACACTGATAATTTTAGAGGTTTCTAATGTGATGTCGTAAATAAACACATTTATTGCGCTTACATTGCAAACGCTGGCTGAACCCTACAAGATAGATCAAAATAATGTACTACAATATTGTACATCTTAAAAGGGTCTACAAAAATGTCTGGGATGGTATATGTCTATCTCTTAGGAATAACCCACAATAACCATTTTTATCCTTTATTTTTTATGAGAAATAATGACTTATTTACGAAGCGATTGCAGGCAATACAGCATTAATTCTTATCCAATTAAGTACTTAAGTACATGTAATTTAAATGAATATTTTCGAAGATATTACAGATTTAAAATGCAGGGACATAGCGGTTGTGGCGGTACCAGCCGGGTGGCCGGTTTGTATTGTCTAATGACAAAAAAAACTGCGAATGTTGTATATAAAGACATTCTGTAGTATATTTAGTATGTTCAGGGGATATCTTTTGAAGATTTCCCCTTTTCGATATTAATCTATACAAAACAAAAATATATTTAGTATCAGCATTGCACCCGTGCGAAGCTGGGGCGGCTCACTAGTACAGTATACAATAAAATATGAGATGCCGGTCACTAACAGCTGACTGTCATACTGACATGCGCATGCTTGCCATTCTATTCTCATAGCCTATGGCGTCGCGAGACAAAACGTTGCAAAACGTGTCGTTTCATGGCCTTGAGGTTTTACTCTCATCGAGCCCAAAGAAGTTTCACTTTAAAAAATCCGTAATGTCTGTTGGAATTGGTATATTTCGTTAGATCTGATGGACCAGTCATTCCTAATTATTAAAATTGGATAAAATGCTTGAAGAAAAGAATTTTAGTGTACATATCCTAGTTTTTATGATGAAAGAAGTAGGTAGTTAGTTCTATCTGCGGTAACGCTGGATTGAACAAAATTTCATTTTTTAAAGGTGTTACTTTGAATTTTAAGAAACCAATTATAACATCTGAAAAGTCAGAAAAAGTCTATTAATCCCTTTAATTGATCAGCGATAGATAATTTTTTATCATTTCTTATGAATAAAAATAATGAAAGGTATATTTGATTGACAATTATCGGCTGATAATTCGTCAGGTAAAATAAATGATTGGTCAGTTCAAGTTTTTTGAAAAAACAATAATTGGCATCAACAGTGATGCGCGTGACATAATTCCAGATACCCTTTGTACTGTTTCTATTTTTCATAACTATACTCATGCTATAATAACAGTACCATTATTCATTTTTGGTTTTTTCTTAGCCTACATTTTTTTAATTATCATTAAAAGGCTGAGAATTAAGAAATTACTATACAGCTAAGGCAGAACGTTCACCGAATATAGTAATTACTTTTTTGCTTTTTATGTCCTACCTACTATTAAAAATGCATAATTTCGTGAATGTGTGGAATATGATTTTTTGAACCACGTCTATCAGAAAATATTACCTGGTCCTTTGAAAATTTCCATTTATGCTAACGGAATTCTTAAAATTTTTAAAAACTTTACATTGTATCGTCATTAGTGTATTTAGACTGTTCCGCAGTTAAACAAATTCACAGGTAATAGATTTCAAAATCTCCTCGTAATTCCCGGTTTGTAATTACCCTGAATTACGTAACCTTCAATTTTTGTAAATAGCCAGGCAACTAATCAACTTTTGTAATGTCATTTTAATTTGTGTGCCCCTTCCCTGCCGACAGATTCCGTTTTTCACAATCTTCTTTAGCATATCGTTCTTACGGTTTATTTGGCTGACTACCCAAATTATTGTGTGACAGACTTAATTGTCTTTCGACCGACATCGATTGTCTGACATAACAATGTCCCATCGCAATCAGATTTTAATAGTATAAGCTGAAAAACGGCGCTTATTTCGGTATTACAGATAGATATTTCTGTTTTATGTACCTAAATGTATAGATGCATACATATACATTATTATTTTGTTAGTGAAAGTAAATGTTTTGGCAATGAACCAGAAAATTAAGGCATTCTCGGATGGACTTTGGCTGGTGATAATAACAAAGAGACTTGCTCGGTCGCGGCTCGCTTCGATCATTAAGTTTAGAAAAAAAAAAAGGCAAAATTGGAAAATAGCCGGTCCGGGAATGGCCCAATTGCACGAGCGATCGGCGAAAAGAAATAAATTTTTGTGGTTTCACTTTCAGTTTTTATGTTACATCATAGCAGTTGTTTTTCATACATAAAATAAGAGTATGTAAATAAGAATGAAAGTGATCAATATCAGAGTTAAAAGTCGAACAAATATACTGAGCGTTCTGTATGTATTTAAATATCTTGCTAATTATAACGATTTCGACTACATTCATTAACATAGGTACAATTTTATTGTACCCTGCAGTCAAAATACCCTTCTTGATCCTTGTTCCTTAAATTTTAGCATTCCAATTTCCTACACGTTTTCAATAAAGATGTAGTAATAACGTGTTTTGTAATAAAGGTTTGTAGTGTATTTTAAAAATCTAAAATAGATTCGGACAACTACGTTCTACAACTATTACGTTGACGATGAGTATATTTGTTGCTAATGGTTAGATAATTGACTATAGGCAGGTGGTTGGACACAGCTGTTTGTTGCAATTTACAATCGATTTTCATTGTTTCGTTGTAACAAGTTACTAACGATAACAGATAATTACACTTATAATTATAAGTAAGTAGAGTTTTCTTTTGTTCAAAATATTTTACGGAATAATACCCAAGAATAACGAAAAAATTAAGAAAATAATCCGTCAATTTTTTGTTGCACTGGATAATGTTACAGACAAACGTACATCATGAACAGACTAAACCTTCGCTTATAGAAACAAATGCCCATTGGCTTTAAAAATCGATATTGCGCTATTTCTGTAATTCCCAGATATTGCATGTACATATTTGGTACTTCTCCAATCGTAGGAGATTTTATGTATTTATCCAAAAATATGGTGTCGCAAAATATATAAGTTGTAAAGTAAAACAAAAAAGGGAACTACTTCTAAATCTGTGAAAGATACATACTATAATGTCGCACCAGTTAATTAAACGAAAAAGATGCGACACTTATTGTGTATAAATGTATAATGCATGATTACTTGTAATCATACGATTAATTCATTTATCTTATTATTATCATATGTGCTGCCACATACACTACGTACTGAGAACCATTTTTGAAATTTGTAATATATAAAAATACAATACTGACTAATAGTTTGATTAAAAATTTTGAGGATTATGCAAAAAAAAATAATTGCAAGCAATTTTTTTAAATTTCAAAATTTAGTAATTTTTAAATGGCTGTAACTAGTCTTTTTGTAAGAGTTTTGTAAAGCTCAAATACTCAACTTTGAGAATATGAAACGGTTTTTTGGAAAAAACTGCGTAAATTATGTGTAAATTCAATTTAAAACAAAAAAGAATTTTTCCTATGTTAGTTAAATGGGAAACTAAAATAAAAATAGCGATCCCTTAGATTTGAGCTATAGGGCTCATGTTTGGCGAGGATTTTTTTTTTTACATCAAAGAGAAACATTTGAGGGGTTAAGAGTTAAAAATTTTGTTTGAAGCACCCTAATGTGCACCTTACACACATTGAATAATATTTCATTAAGCTTTTCAATAAAATGTTAGCAGATTTACATTGAAGTGTGAATATTTTAGATTTGTCTCTGCGTGTGTTTGTTTTAATTGTGTGGTAGAGATAATGATTACGAAAATATATTTTTGACGTCCCAAAAAAAAAAAATTGTTTGAATAACCCAACAAGTTTATGGGTTAAAAAGTCAAGAATTTTTGAAGAAATTCATTTGTGCAATAGTGGGAATTGACATTAACCTTTTTAACATTTATTTTTAGAACAAAGAAACATGTTTATGGGATGAAACAAAAAATGCAACATACAGGATAAATTGAGTTTAAATTTTAATCTTTAGACTTGTAAACATTTTTAATGTACATGTTTATATCAAGAGGTTATTGCATATCATAAAAATAAAATCATTCTAATATCTCGCCGTACTTACATACATACATACACATGTGTATGTATGTCTCATGACGAAGCAGTTAAAAATAATTTTCCCCAACAGAAGTAATTATGTTATTATTTAATAAGAGGTATTTTGTTTTAGGCTAATCATCGGTTTTTTTTTGGTTTACGACTTTTTTATCTATAGTCAAACTGTCCGGAGCTGACAAGCAAGCCATAAATAAAAGCGATGAATAGGCGGTAATATTGATGACAGGATAATAATGAATAAATAAAAATTATAAATTGTGAAAAATAGAAATTAATAAAAATTATTTTGAACAACTTTCACTTAATTGGAATATCTACAAATGAAATCCGGATTTGATATTGCCATGATAAGTTGATATGACCAGTATCATCATCATCATAAGGCCGTCATTTTTAAGACTGGTTGGACACGCACCTCCACTCTTTCCTATTCTGAGGTAATCTTAGCATCTCTATAAAACTAGAACAACCCACATCCTTAACTATTGGTGACCAGTAATGTAATCTAGGTCTACCTCTACCCTTCTTAACTCCCGTTTCTGTCTCTGACTAATATTCATGCCTGAGAAGGTGTCCTACCAACTTATCTTGCCTATTTCTTATTGGCTTTCTTAGAGTCCTCTGTTCTCCTATTCTTTCTAATACCTCTTCATTTCTAACCTTCTCATTCCACAGTATCCTCATCATTCGTCGATAACACCACATTTCGAATGCTTCTAACCGTTTCTTTTCCGCAGCGCCCACGGTTCATGTTTCGCAACTGTATAACGCCGCGTTCCAAACATACACCTTTTAACAACCTTTTCCGAATTTCTAAATTAACCGTTCGCGAGCTTAGAAGTTCTTTTTATTGAAGGCGACTCGACCCTGCGCTATCCTCTGTGCTATATCCCTATTACTCCTACCATCCTGACTTATATCTGACTTCCTAGATACCTAAAATCAGCCACTTCTTCTAGTTTTTCGTCTCCTATCTTTATATTCGCTCTTTCCCTACTTTTTCTTCCCTTGCATACCAGTATTTTTGTTTTATGTACTTTTATTTATTTTCATACAGTACTATTTTGTCAATACCGCATCTATTTCATTTAAAGCTATCTCTAACTCCTTCTTGCTAGATGCTAAAATTACGATATCATCTGCAAATTTAAGCATACTAATCTTTTGCACCTTTTGTATATATGTATATCCCTACAGTTGTACTGTCTTTAATGATGTTGATCGCGTCTTCGGTGTATAGATTAAAAAGTAGCGGTGACAGTGTGCATCCCTGTCTGACTCCCTTCCTAATATTTACTTCTCTACGTTGCAGCCTCATTTCTATAGTTGTCTGTTGCTCTTTATACAAACTAAGTATCATTCTTCTATCTCTGTAACTCATCCGTACATTTTTATTAACACTGTCAAAAGCTTTTTTAAATCTACAAATTCTATGTATGCACTCTTTCCTTTTTCTATCGTTTAGTCTAATGTTACCCGTGAAGCAAGAATGAGCCAGAATAGAGGAACGCGCTATTTCAAAATTGATCTTCCCCTAATTGTTCTTCCGCCTTTTTTTTCTATCCTCCTCTGTAAGAGCCCGCTGCGTGTCATATCCATCCGATTCCGATATATGTGCGCGTACCTTAACTCGGTTGACATTTAGTTTCCAAAAAAAAAAAAAAAAAACACCCTGTGTTGGTGCATTTTTGCCTCTATGTGTCATAAGCCTATAAGTAGTTATGACGAAGTGGGAATGCATTTTGTTTGCATTATTAAAGGTCGTCTAACATTTTGAGTAAACAGCTCAGCGTAGAGCGAACGGTTTGTCGCGCACTTATTGCGAAAGTACTTTCATTTTTCACGGTTGCATAAGGCCCCTTTTTTTGTCTTTCGGACGGCTCAAGCCAACAATTGGCTCGCTCATGTTACGAGACAACTTGCGGTTTTACCTTGCATCCATTCACCTCGTCCCTTCCCCTTCTTTAACCCATTACTGTATATCTATCTATGTATGATACATGCGTATGTACAATACATTGTTGTACCCACATCTATAATACATTCATATAGGCGTATATCGCGAATAGTACAAAAAGCTAGTCCAAGTGGAAAAATATTTCGAAGGCTTTTACTTCGGTAGACAAATACAAAAAGATATGTAAGTGACGTAAGCGTTTCGACGAATAGCGATTAAATACCCTTCTAAATGCGCATGAAGGTGTGCGGTATACAGGGAGTGTATCTGGGAATCTTACTGTTATGTATAAACATGTACAGTAAAAGTTCCTTATTCGCGTTTTCATTATTCGCGGGTGAAACAATTGCAACCCAGTTCCTGTATTCGCGATTAAAAATTTCATTATTCGCTGTTGCAATCGGTAAACAGAAAAGGATTCGGTGTCATTTATTAAAGGGATTGACCGCAATAGACCGCCCGTGCCTAGTGCGAATTTTTTCGAAAACATGGATTTCTATTCTAAACATTTTGATTTAACGCTGCGAGATAAATATGTGATTTTTTGTATAGTAACAGGCAAAGGTTCAGACTAACTCGGCACGTTTTTGGTTTTCAATAATACGGTCATTAAAAGCTTTTACAAGTGCTTAAAGTTGATGCTTCTTGTAGGACACGTATTTTCAATAGAAATTAAAAAATTAAAAAATGGCCTTCGACAAGATTTAGAACAAAGCATTATCTATCTTATTACAAAATTTCAAACCTTTGTTCCAAATATTAAACTCATGATATCTAGAACCTATAGGCATGTTNGCGTAAAATCAGACATCCGAGTTCTATTCCCGGCGAGGGAACAATTTTTTATCATTCATTTTGGGTTATATGTAGTAGGTAAAGTTAAATAAAAAAATATTAATTCACTAATGCAGAGAATTTAACCATACAAAAATTTAAAGCGTCTCATTACCAGTAAAATTTTTCCCGCTCATAAGATTGGAGAAGTACAAGTGTATGGGGGAGCAACAACAATGGTCCAACATATATTGATTTTATTTTGATACTTATTGGTTTTATTTTGGAACCTTAGAACGTATCCACTATGATTCCATACTAATTACTATTCTATATCCATATATTTATGGAATGTATACCCCGCGAATAAAGAGCTTTTACTGTACGTAATAATCTATATATTGATTCCCTACCGCTCTCGAGTATGGCCGTGGACATGTCCGGCAACGTTTGTACTGGACTCTAGGGGTAATAAATCATACGCTGAGAGGTACATATTTGCTGCTTAACTGTAGAAGTTCTAGAATTTTTGAGAAGAATGAAGTCTGTTCTGGAAAATTCGATAATAATATAAATAGGGTAAACATAGACTCTACCTATATTCCAGAGCCGGGCAAACTTTAACTTCGCAGGAGCCGCTACATGAGGTTAGTTTGAGTCACTCCATACCCTTCAATGAGTACGAGAGAGTAAGCAGTAATGAATAATTTTGTTTTGTCTTTTTCTTCTCCCTTCCACTCCCATATCAAGCCCCTTCATCCCGTAGACGAGCGAAGCCACTCTCGCAACTTAAAAAATACCTACGAAAATTTTCGTTACTACGTTCGCAAAACTATTGGGTTTGGCTATGGAAGAGGGGACTCACCTACGAAATGGAAGGGATAAGAAAAGGAAAGAATCATCTCACTCGCACTCGCAGGATCAATGAGGAGCTAGTTGGTTAACCTTGAGGAGCACTCGGGATGCAAAAGAGCCGAGTTTGCCCGGCTCTGCTATATTCCGTTAAAATAAGAGGTAAATCGAGCGATGCGTTTCTTTCCCTTTCTACAAGGATCCTGTTTCCTATACGAAATTATACCATTGTTTTATAAATGTTTAGATTATGCTTTGTTTTATGTTACTCATCGTGGCGTTGTGATAATCCGTCATAATTTCGGAAGAACGATGATGACCTTTTAAGAGATTAATCATTTTATATTCTTTTGTTAACCTCAAGTAAAGCCAGTTATTAAAGATCCTTGATAATATTATTTTTCCTTCTGTTGACGGGGGTCAATATTATCACATGTATGTATAATGGTGTACATAGGTATATGATTAATTTTACTTTTGCTTTCGGTTGAAATCATTCAAGGTATTACATTTTTAATTAATGTTTCGTGAAATTTTACTAAAAGTTGTGGCAATGGCAACAAGTACCTCCATTTTTCTTTCTTTTCGTTATATATTTATTTTTACATAGTGTTAAAATGTAGTAGGTAAAGCAAACTGAAAATTTTAAATACTAAAAATGTTTTATTCCAAGAAAAGAAACTATTAAAGTTTCTTCAAATAGTTTTAAGGATGTTTGGGAGGTATATCAAAATGCTACGAGACAAATAAAAATTTGGAAGAACGTTCGTCATTCAATTCTAAAACTCCTGTAAAAATTACAAATCGATTCACTAAACCGTTAAAAAGTTATTGAAATTTTAAAAAATTGTAATTTTACACGTCATTTTATGGAGATTCGTTAACCGAACAGATTAAATTTATTTTTATTAACAGAAAAAAAGCTACCAGAAATTTCAAACTTTTATAATAAGTAACTTGAACTCTGGAGAATCACTTTAGCGTAAGGTTATTCAAATTCACTAAATGGTTATCGAGGAAAAAATGAAAAATTAGCTGAAAATCTCGTTTTTACTTGATAATATAATGATAATATTTATAATTGTCTGAAATAAATGCAATTTTAAAGTTTTAATTATTATTTAAACATATTAAAAAGTTTTACGCTCATTATTAATAGAGATTGAAACTAAATATTTTTTTGTTTCGAAGTTGAAATCAAGGCATATTCACTGCCAAAAGTCAGTTAAAAATTTTCCATATTATTCGTTATTTCTTATTTTATTCAAAGTTTTTGGTCAAATTCCAAATTTTCTCTCAAACCGTATACTTTTTTTTTTAGTATAGATAGCATTTATTTACCTCATGATATGCTGCAAAACCTAATCAATCACGAATTTCTAGTTTTATGTACTCTTGTCTCCGATTGTATCTCCCAAACATCCTTAACTCATAAATCCACCGGAAGTAATAATTTTTATTTCAGTGTTGCGTATTTGGTCTTTGTTTTGCAAATTTGGTCTTGGTTTTAGTCTTGGTCTTGTTCGTTCGATCTTAGTCTTGTTCCTTCGATCTTTGTTTTCGTCTTCGTCTAGTATAAAGACAGTTTTGTTCTTGGCATTTTCGCAAGACCAATTTTGCTCATCACTACCAAAAAATATCATATGTAATAAAGCATAAAAAACGCGTTCGTATGTTGATCAGTTTCGATTCAAAACCGAACGCCATTGGTAATGAAAAATAACGTAAACCCGGAATTATTCATGCAATTTAAGTCTAAACTCGCAGATCAAGAATCTCAGAACCCTCAACGATTCCACTATGTTGTCTTCGAATACTTCAAAAACTGCCTGTCGCAGGAAACTGCGGTTTGAAGATTTAGTCTTAGGTTTTTGTAGAACTTTTTTTAAGTTTTGTACTTCTTTGAAGTGTTTACGGTTCTATTTACTAATGAAACTGTATTCAACGGTTCATGATTTGTAAAACGCACATAACATAACACAATAACAACACTAAGTATGTAGATGCATGATTAAAAGAACTTTTCTGCCGTACATTAGTGAATTAATTTTTTGAATTAACTTATTTACCCACTGGAGATAACGTCAAATGAATGAGAGTACCGGTGCGTAAAATCAGACATCCGAGTTCTATTCCCGGCGAGGGAACAATTTTTTATCATTCATTTTGGGTTATATGTAGTAGGTAAAGTTAAATAAAAAAATATTAATTCACTAATGCAGAGAATTTAACCATACAAAAATTTAAAGCGTCTCATTACCAGTAAAATTTTTCCCGCTCATAAGATTGGAGAAGTACAAGTGTATGGGGGAGCAACAACAATGGTCCAACAGTAGAGGTGAAATATCAGTTTTTAAGATATCGAACATTAATTTCCATTAATGAAAGTTATTATTATAGTTTGTCCACGGTAAATGGAGGTCTATACTAATAATAATGAATGTGACATAACGGGGCTTTTTGTTCTTATGGTAATAAAAATATATGGTGGTGGATTATGGATTTTATCTTCGATGCTGTTTATGCAATTCATTTCAATTTTGTTATACTTATCTAAACGGTTTGAAGTACCTAATTTAAATCTCAATTCAATTCTTCTTGTGCTGTTATTGCGTGAAATTGCGATTTCATGGTCGGTAAAGCAATTTTACCAACCTAATAAATACTGGCAGATTCGTGTGTAATACATAAATGACGGTATACATCATTGTGGTTTCGGTTATTCATAAATAATACAATGGACTGATTAAACATTTAAACAGGATAAAGGCATATTGTGACACAATAAAGTTTATAAGATGGTAAATTGAGTGTTTATCGTCATTTGCAATCTATGCAAACCGTGAGAAACGGTGCTTAAGGGCACCTGTACACAGACGGAAAGTTTATAAAGTAAATTAAAATTACTTAAAGTACGGTATATCTTAGCGATTAGATAACAAAAGCAACTCCAGCCATCGGCATTACATCAATAAAGTAAATCAAAGGAAAACTTCGAAGTAAATGAAATTAATCACAAGTATGATTATATCTAGACTTGCCGAAAACATTACTCATTCATAACGAAGTCCCTTATCTTTTTTTTATACTATAAGAATTTACATAACACATTCTTTTGAGGTGGTAAGGGAGTTGATTGAATAAGGGAGTCCCAACAATTCTTCTTTTACCGCTGTTTAATTTTACAAGACGAAGCTGTAATCATTTGTCTCTTGTACATATATTCGATTTTCAATTTTTTTTTGTGGCGTTATGTTGGTACTCATGTCTCTCACTTATACCTACAAGTTCGGCCATCTTGAATGTTCAGTTAATTTTTGACAGCTGCTTTGCTTACACGTGTTTTGGCTCGTCTTCGATTTTTGCCAATTCCAAAAAATTGATCAAAGAATCTGTATCAAGTTTTGTGTAAAAAACAGAATTAAGTGCTCGGAAGCATTCCCAATGTTGACTGTGGTATATGGTGAAGCTACCTTGAACCGAAGCAACGTATATCGGTGGTACAAAATGACGGACATCCGAGCACGTCAACACCGTTAGAGAAGTTGTCGAGGACCTAAACATATTGATTGGCTCCTGCCTTTCGATTTTTACCAATGATTTAGGCATGAGACAGGTCGCCGCGAAATTCGTACCAAAATTGCTCAATTTTGACCATAACAGCATCACATTAACATTGTTAAGGAGCTATTGGACTTTATTCGTGACGACCCAAATTCGCTTCAAAGGATCATAGCTAGTGACGAATCATGGATTTATGGTTATGACGTGGAAACCAAAGCTCAATCATCCCAATTCTTCGATTGCAGGGGCGTGGTGCGCGATGAGTTCTTGCCACGGGGTAGAACCATCATTAACGAAAATTACCTGCAGGTTATGGGCATGATAACTCCCCTGTTCACACGTCGTTGCATGTTTGCGAATTTTTGGCAAAAAACAACACACTAATAATGCCGCAGTCACCGTATTCTCCAGATCTAGCCCCCTGTGACTTTCTTGTTCCCAAAATTGAAGAGGTTCATGAAAGGACGACGCTGCACTACGATTGGGGAGATAAAGACGTTATCGAAGGAGGAGCTGAATAATACAACACAAGTGTATAAGAACCTGGTGGGGACTACCCTGAAGGGGACAAAATAGATATTCATAAATACATAAATAATTTTTGAAAAAACACAAAATTCGCGATACTTTTTTAACAGACCTCGTAGGTATTTCATTAAGCGTAGTATCTCCTGATTTGTCTGTTTTGACTCTAAAAAGGATAAATAAGTAGTGTAAAGTTAAAGTCAGTGAGTAGAAGCTGAAATATAACAAAAAATATATAGAAATTCACGCGAGACCATAGTTAAAACTGAACAGCTGTTGAATTTACTTACATCAATTAATTAGTCTTCGTAAATGAAATCTGTTTTTATGGTTAGTACTTAATTAAAGTCATAATGGCACTCTGGATACTATTTAATGGGTACATCTGTCAATTAATAAAATGAGAGTAATTTTCTTACAAGTGCATATATCAAAAGAATTCATTGTTAATATGGTTAATGTGAGTTAGAAACTCAATTGCTATTAAACTGTCAAAGTTGATTTTAATTGATTTTGGAATGTTATTTAATCGCTTCTTTCAATTTACTAGTAATACAAATTAATTTTTAATAATATTACGTATAGACAAAAGATAAACGAAAATTGTCTTTCTGTTTACCAATAATTCACTAAATTTTAATCCAGCAAGTTAAATTCGTATTCGGTGAGAAATTATGTGATTTTTATTATCTATTGATGTTTCTATTTGTATTTGTTTTTAATGTTTTAATTGACTATAAGATTGCAAATTAGGCAGTTAATTCATTTCAATGTTCGTGTAGATCTGTGGATACAATATTATGTGAAATCATCTCTTTTGGCGTTTGTTTTGAAGAAAGTAAAATTATTTGTTTTGGAAGTGTTAGCTCGTAGATTTATTATTTAAAAATATAGTAAAAATTAGGAAGGGAATCAGACAGGGATGCACACTGTCACCGCTAATTTTTAATCTATACATCGCAGACGCGATCAATATCATTAAAGACAGTACAACTGTAGGGATAGATATACAGGGGTAAAAGATTAGTATGCTTAGATNATTAGGAAGGGAGTCAGACAGGGATGCACACTGTCACCGCTAATTTTTAATCTATACATCGCAGACGCGATCAATATCATTAAAGACAGTACAACTGTAGGGATAGATATACAGGGGTAAAAGATTAGTATGCTTAGATTTGCAGATGATATATCAGTATTAGCATGTAGTAAGGAGGAATTAGAAATAGCTTTAAATAAAATGGAAGCGGTACTAAGAGATCAGTACTGTATGAAAATAAATAAAAGTAAAACTAAAATACTAGTATGCAAGGGAAGAAAAAGTAGGTAAAGAGCCACTATAAAGATAGGAAACGAAAAATTAGAAGAAGTGACTGATTTTAGGTATCTAGGAAGTGTGATAAGTCAGGACGGAAGGAGTAGTAGGGATTTAAAACAGAGGATAACGCAGGGTCGTGTCGCCTTTAATAAAAAGAAGTCACTTCTATGCTCGCGAACGGTTAATTTAGAAATCCGAAAAAGGTTGTTAAAAGGTGTATGTTTCGAGCACGGCGTTGTACGGGTGGGAAATATGGACAGTGGGCACGGCGGAAAAGAAAAGGTTAGAAGCGTGTTATAGGCAAATTTTGAGGATAACGTGGGTAGAAAAGGTTAGAAATGAAGAGGTATTAGAAAGAATAGGAAAACAGAGGAAGTCAATAAAGAATAGGCGAGATGTTGGTAGGACACCTTCTCAGACATGACGGTCTAGTCAGAGACATATTAGAGGCAGAAACAGGAGTTAGGAGGGGTAGAGGTAGACCTAGGTTAGATTACTCTTCGCAAATAGTTAAGGATGTGGG
>NW_020439296.1:320159-325615 GCF_000699045.2 Agrilus planipennis
TAAAATATCTCGAGATGGGAAAAATAAACTTTGGATTTTATTTATTGCGATATTGCGGAGGATCACAGAATGTCATATTTATAGGAAGACTATTCATTATAATGTAACATATTTTTTATGTAAATAATAAGACTGACAAAGTGCAAGTTGAACTGACAGTACTTAGGACCTATAGGAAATATAAATACGCGAAATGGTGGCTGGTCCAGTCTCCCAAAACTTTAATAAATATATTAAGCATTATTGAATCATCAAAGGCTTTTGAAGAAAAGTATCACCATTAATGAAAGTTCATTCGATTGTTTATGAGTTTGTTGGACTAATTGCTGCATTCCCATCGTGGTTTTTATAAATTTAGCTTTCTTCCTTGTCTGGTAAAAAAAGTGCCTGATCATTTTTCTGCAAAAAATCGAAAGAAATTACGGTTTACGTCATCATCGTGATACTTTGCAGTAACTGTAACTTCGCAGAAATTGGTTTTTATAAATATATTGCATCTAACTAACTATACACCAGGTCGGTGGCGGTTTGGGGTGCATAATTTCAAAATTAGTACCCAGTTGTGATTGTTATTTTCTAAACGTGGCTGATCCTCGACTGTTTAATTATTTAATTAGTCAATGTGGTATTAAGGGCTAAACTGATCAATAATTTGTCTTTGCTCATATCAATTTCACCCTCAGTCGGCGATTTGTTTGGTTTTATTTGTTTTTTTTTAAATATTCTAATGGTACAATTAATGTTCATCTGTTCTCATTTAGAGAGGCTTAAGTTAAAAGATATCCATAGAGTAAAAGCGCTAAATGTGGAATACCATTTATATTAAATAGAAAAAAATATATATAGAAATGTGATTGTTGGTATCTACTTTTTGTTGATGGAAATTCATAATCACTTAATAAATAAACACAAACTAATTTACACATATATTGTGTGGAAATTAATTTGTGTTTTTTTATTAAGTGATAAAGAAATCGCTGTTGACATTTATTTTAAGTGGCTTATACGTCGCCATTTTGTATATTTTTTATTTTAGAATTCGTTTTGTTCAAAATAAGAAATCGTGTGAAATAGTGCACTGTCTTAATGTAGAATAAGTTGAAATAAGTACATTTGTCCCACTTTAACAAATAGTATGAATATGTCAAAAAACAAACTCAAACTGAAAGAATACTTTATTAACGGAAAAAATAATCCTACACTTCCTGGTGCATCACAGAAAACACACTGCTTATCTGATTTTAAAACGCCCCCTGGAAAAACCTCCTTATCACATCAATACTGTGTGGAAAGTGGTGTAGAAGATGATTTTTTGCTGTTTGTTTTGAAACAATGCTTTGCTTTCTTAAGGATGTTTCGGAGGTATGTCAAAATGCTACGAGACAAATAAAAATTTGGAAGAAAGTTCCTCATTCAATTCTAAAACTCCTGTAAAAATTACAAATCGATTCACTAAACCGTTAAAAAGTTTTATAATAAGTAACTTGGACCCTGGAGAATCACTTTAGCGTAAGGTTGTTCAAATTCACTAAATGGTTATCGAGGAAAAAATGAAAAATTAGCTGAAAATCTCGTTTTTACTTGATAATATAATGATAATATTTATAATTGTCTGAAATAAAAGCAATTTTAAGGTTTTAATTATTATTTAAACATATTAAAAAGTTTTACGCTCACTATTAATAGAGATGAAAACTAAATATTCTTTTGTTTCGAAGTTAAAGTCAAGGCATATTCACTGCCAAAAGTCAGTTAAAATTTTTCCATATTATTCGTTTTCTTATTTTATTCAAAGTTTTTGGTCAAATTCCAAATTTTCTCTCAAACCGTATACTTTTTTTTTAGTACCTATAGATGGTGTTTATATACCTCATGATATGCTGCAAAACCTAATTAATCACGAATTTCGAATTTTATGTACTCTTGTCTCCGATTGTACCTCCCAAACATCCTTATGCACCTTCGTTTTCTTGCACATCGATCGTGTATGATTTGATCCTGTGTATTATCCTATTGTCGCATATCCTTTGATTGACTATACTGAACAAAAACAATCATGCAAAAAGAGCAGCAAGCAGTGAATTATGAATCTTTCTAACGGTCTAGCAGAGAGAAAACATCATTCGGATCCTGAAATTGGCCACCAATTAAAACTTTTCAGTACACTCAAGCGTTCCCGGTAAATCAGTTATTTTGAGATGTTGTGTGGTCGTAGCAATTCCGCTTTTGCATTAACGACTTTTAATATGAGAAAATACTACAAATGGCGCAATAAACGCCATCTGTAGCACGATGCTACATTTTAGGATTACGTATGGTTCGACAGAATACAGACCACTTCAAATTATTTTATTCGACTTTTAATATATTCAAACGCATGTAACACATCTATTACAGTGCAAGTGTCTTTCAGAGTTTTTTCAAAATACCTACATTCCACTTTAGGAACTTATTTCACATTTAGCGGTTTTACTCCAACAATACGTACTGTAGCGAGCAGGAGTGTGTTTGTGTGCGATCGGGCACACGTGTGCGTGAACGGCTTATCGATTCGCCGACTAGCCGCGGGCGCATTTCTTCATGTACGCCGTATTTGTAAATGTGTGTGTTGTACCTGCGTTCTGAGAAAGCAGTTAAACAGTTCAAAGAAAAAAAGAAAATATCCCGACGTTTCGAGAAGGTTCCCGAAAGTAAACAAAAGAGTATTTAAAGGAAGAGACGATCGCCGAGATAAGAAGAAATAAATTGACCGTTGCAGAAGTGAATCCAGAAATTAATTGACAGTGATAGCAGTGAAATAAATAGCGCAGTGAATAGTGATATATATAATAGTTTTTGTCGTTATCAGTCTTAGAAGTAAATTTTGTTAAACCTGCGAACATTACGGTACCATCACGCAACGATGATGAGATGGTATTATCTATCATTCGTTGTAGAAATTTCTCGCTCTGTAACATATCAAGGAAGTAGCGGGTAGCTTGTCCGAAACAGATCGTCTGTCTCGACGCGACGGTGACACGTTGCGCTTTATGCTTCGATGTTTTATTGTGCCATTGTATTACTGTCATCTGCGAAATTGCTTCCAAGTTATAAGGTACGTAAGAAATCGCGAGATAGGGAAAAGAATGAGTGTAAAAAGTAATGAAATTGTTAAAAATAGGGACACCAAACAATTTTAGACTGTATGACACTTACATGGATGCTCGGAAAGTTTTGTCTTGTATACATACTACTCAAAGTCATTCAAACTACTCTCCACCACAGACATACGTTGAAATTTGATATAATAATATAACAAAGAAGCCGAAGTCACGGAGCGGCAGATCTGGACTGTACGAAGGATGTTCCACAAGATTCAGTCCAGATTTTATCATAATGGTCTATGGTACAGAAGCTACTTGTCAAGACTAGACTTTTGATTGTCTTTAAAGATGGATATTTTTTACCCAAAAATTGTGAGCTACGCCGGGATTTCGTTTCAGTAAGTAGCTATCCATGTATTGAAATGGATCTTGTTGAGAATACGTAATCCTAAAATGTAGCATTGTAGTACAGATGACGTTTACCGAACTGTCTGCGACGCGCTGATGTGATCCAACAAGTTCGAAATCGCGATCCGCGTCTGGCAGTTTCGACAGAATACAGACCACTTCGAATTATTTTATTCGAAAAATAGGAAATATTTCTATAAAACATTCAGTTTTAGAAAGACGGCGAAAAAAATTTAAGAAATAACGGCGCGATATTAGGTTTTCGTCCTTGTCGCATCCTACATAAAATCGACAACAGTGTGGCCCCTCTCTTTAGGTACCCATGGGGGGACAATGCTCCTTGGTCTTTTGCGTAGCTAATTATAATTATCCAGTGGTCGAATTGGTGTTTTTAAAAACCGTAATAAGTCTTTAATCGGCTGTATACTTACTCGCGAAATCGTCTGCCCCAATTCCTTTTTATTATTGTTATTATACAGGCACTCGAGCGTGAATATTGTCATCAAGTCGCACGTTTTTACGGTTTTCGATTTCGTAAACTTATGTTTTAAATCTGTTTGTGTCTTGTGTCATTCGCACGATACGGTTCAGTTACATGAATCACATAACTTAATATCAATCCTTCTTCTCGTATTCTTTTGTTACGTAAGCGCTTATTTAGACATGGCAGATGACTTAATTTTTTTGTGGCATGTTTGCGTACACAAAGTCGATCTCCATGATTGAATCAACAATAGTAATATAACCATCAACCTATAACCAGCCAGTAAATTGCATATTTTGGTGTTATTATCGTGAAATTTTCAATATTTCTGCCGTATAGTAGTCATATTCAATTTTACTTTTTTTAAAAGCAGGTGACTGTCGGTCTCAATCGATATTAAAAGATTATTTGGGTTCATTGCTGTTTAAGGTAGTCCGGTCGAGTTGTGAATAGTGAAATTAGTAACCATATAAAAGTATATCATCATCATAAAGTCGTCAGTACTAAGACGAATTGGACACGAATCCCCACTGTTTTCTATCCTGAGCCAAACTTCGTATTTCCCTAAAACTAGAAAATTTCACATCCCTAAGTATTTGTGGTTAGTAATCTAATCTAGGTCTATCTCTGCTCCTCCTAACTCCTGTTTCTGCTTCGAATATGTTTCTGACTAGCTCTTTATGTTCCTGTTCTCTTATTCTTTCTAATACTTCTTCATTTCTAACCTTCTCTATCCACGGTATCCTCATTATTCGCTGGTAACACCACATTTCGGACACGTCTAACCTTTTCTTCTTATTAGATCTCATCAGCTCGTCATAGGCAGTTTACAGTAATTCGGTACTGGCTACACCTACGAAGCTTCTAAAGAGCGAGTTTATATGTATGATATTTGGTGATATCAATAAATTTCTGACCAAGAACTACAATCAAACGTTCTTATATATGCCTAGAGTGAGTTGTAGTCTTGTGCCCGCATGGACAAAAATCATCCAGAATAATTTTGGAAAAAGAAGTATTCTGCATAAATTTATGTATAAATGTTATTAAAATTAATTTTTATTAGTTTGAGCATCAAAATGCGGAAAGATGCATAAATTGTTAAAACGAAACATATATTTGACATATTTTTGGAGAAAACGTGATATATTTGTGCGCATACTTAAGGAGGTTTGGGAGGTACAATCGGAGACAACAGTACATTAAATTAGAAATTCGTAATTAATTAGGTTTTGCAGCATATCATGAGGTAAATAAATACTATCTATACTAAAAAAAAGTATACGGTTTAAGAGAAAATTTGGAATTTGACCAAAAACTTTGAACAAAATAAGAAATAACGAATAATATGGAAAATTTTTAACTGAGTTTTGCCAGTAACTGAATATGCCTTGATTTCAGTTTCGAAACAAAAAAAATATTTACTTTGAATCTGTATTAATAATGAGCGTAAAACTTTTCAATATGTTTAAATAATAATT
>NW_020439296.1:326490-339191 GCF_000699045.2 Agrilus planipennis
CTGCGCACATATTTCTATGAATTATTCTATTTATTTACACTACTGTTGATATATCACTATTCACTGCGCTATTTATTTCACTGCTATCACTATCAATTTATTTCTGGATTTACTTCTGCAACGGTCAATTTATTTCTGATTATCTCGGCGATTGTCTCTTCCTTTAAATTCTCTTTTGTTCACTTTCGGAAACCTTCTGGAAACATTCGGATAGCTTATTCTTTTCTTTGAACTGTTTAACTGATTTCCCAGAACGCAGGTACGACACACTCATTTACAAATACGGCGCACATGAAGAAAGGTGCCCGCGGCTAGTCGGCGAATCGATAAGCCGTTCAAGCACACGTGTGCCCGATCGCACACAAATACGCTCGTGTTCGCTACAGTATATAAAAATTCATGAAGGTTTTTTTTACTTAAATTTATTTTTAACGCTTTAATTGCCTGATGAAGTGTGTCTTTTTCTAACTCCTAATTCTATTGTTACAGATGTAAGGACAAAACATATCCAAAGCTTCTTCCATCAACATCCATTGTTATTGTCTTCCACAATGAAGCGTGGTCTACGTTATTAAGGACCGTGTGGAGTGTAATTAACCGTTCCCCACGGCCGCTCCTACGGGAGATAATCCTGGTGGACGACGCCAGTGAAAGAGGTGAGGTCCCATAGATAATATTTATTTTCCTCATGATATGCTGCAAAACCTAATTAATCTCGAATTTCTAATATTATGTACTCTCGTCTCCGATTGTACCTCCTAAACATCCTTAACCCTTTTTTAAATTTATATGGCTTCATTGCTGTTTAAGGTAGTCCGGTCAAGTTGTGAATAACCAAATAAAAATATATCATCATCATGAAGTCGTCAGTCGTAAGACTGGTTGGGCACGCACCTCCATTCTTGACAGCACACAGTTTTTTTTTCTATAAATTTATAACCACTATAGTCGAAATCTCACAATGATTATCCTAACAGGTTAATCCTTATAAACGGTTGTCTGCAAGAATTCTTTCTCGATAGGTATAACTTGAACGAGTGGGAGACAATACAAACTTTTCTACTGTAGATGGCGTGACGTGTGCGTTTTTGATTTACTACTTTATTTTAAACAATCCAAGTTTTTTTGCTGCAGTTTACCGAATTATTTATGGAAATCCAATCAGATTGAGATGGCTAAGTATGAAATAAAGAATCGGAACAAAAGGTGACGATTTTAATCTAATATATTCTATATAGTTATTGCTCACTTCAGTAAATCAAATTTTCCGGAGCTTCGCCTTCTTAAATTGACTGAGGTGTAGTAAAAGTTACATCGCAATTTAGAGTTGGAATAGGGGATTGTTCTGCTGCACTTTAAGCCTACGCCACGTATTGGTACCACATTTTAATTAGGTGTTGATCACGAACAATTGGTAATTAGTCAAATTATTAATGATGCTTTAATTATCGGACATTAATTGTATGTATTAATTATGTTATTCTACTGGCACGTTTAATTGATAATTAATTAGTCCCGGGCGGTATTTGGAATTGTTTTGTATAGAGATTCATAACTTGGAACAATTGTTTTTAATTGGCTTAAACTAATTAAAGTCGTACAAATTGATTCCGCCTGTATGTTAAATTTGAGCTTGGTGCCTTAAAAGACAATAACTTTCTTATTGTCACAAATGATATCTAATAGAATTCGAATTATTCCTAAGTTTGCTGATATATTTGCGATTTTGCCGCAGCTTCAGTGAAATGATGACATATTTGCGACACCGCCGATTGCGACTTGCCCCCGGACTTTTGTTTTTAGTTGATCTGGTGATCGGCTGCATCTGCTTCATAGGTTTATAGGGTTGTTCGGAAAGTCATTTCGTTTTTTCCCGACAGACGATTTAATTGTATTCTTTTGCACCCAACTTGACATTTAAGCCGTATAATTTTTATATGCTTTGAGAGCGCATATAGCAAGGCTTGTGTGTGAAAAATTCCAATTAATTCTACGCAGTAGTTTTTGGTTGGTGCCCTTTTAAATATGGAGAGCGATAAGCAGCATTTTCGACATATCTTACTGTTTTACTACAGAAAGGGTAAAAATGCTGTTCAAGCCAGAAAGAAATTGACTGATGTGTATGGAGAAGGTGTGTTGACAGTACGCCAGTGCCAGAACTGGTTCGCTAAATTTCGATCCGGCAATTTTGATGTCGAAGATGCACCACGTTCGGGAAGGCCGGTTGAAGCTGATAAAGACGCGATAAAGGCATTAGTTGATGTGAACCGGCGAATAACAACACGTGAGATCGGATTGAGGTTAAATTTATCAAATTCAACAGTTTATGACCACTTGAAAGGCCTGGGATTATCCTCGAAGCTCGATGTATGGGTTCCCCATGTTCTCACAGAGAGAAATCTGTGTCGCCGCATTGACGTCTGCGATTCGCTTCTCAAACGTCACGAAAATGATCCGTTTTTGAAGCGCATCATCACTGGGGACGAAAAATGGGTTGTATACAACAACGTCAAACGCAAGAGGTCATGGAGCAAAAAAGATGAACCGGCTCAAACCATTTCCAAAGCCGATATTCACCAAAAAAAGGTGATGCTGTCTGTTTGGTGGGATTTTAAAGGAATCGTTTTTTTTGAGCTTTTACCGGATAACACAACGATTAATTCGGAAGTCTACTGTCATCAGCTGGACAAACTGAATGATGCACTTCAACAGAAAAGGTCAGAACTAATCAACAGAAAAGGTGTAGTGTTTCACCAAGACAACGCGAGACCTCACACTAGGATTATAAATTTTAGAGAAAAGCTTTTATTGAAACTTCTCAAGCTTTCAGTTCAATATTTTTTTTTTATTTGAGGAAGAATGCGGCTTATGACAATTTATGTTACGCCGTAATACATTTGTGGAAATTATTACGTATTTAGACATTTGCATAATAGTAAGTTCAAAAGAAACATTGAAATAGAGGATAATAAAGAAAACCAATGCCGCAGCCGTGGATTCGTTCTAGACACTTATCTGGTAGCGGAAGACTATCTACAAATCATTTAGATATTCTCACGCTTTTGACAAATTTTCTTTTGTGAATTATTCATGTAATAGTTGAGCGTGATTGTAATTTTTTCGTTTCGCAAAAAGTCGGTCACTGTCAAGTCGACTGTGAATAAGTAATAAAGTGAACTACTTTAAAAGGCGAAAGAAAAAAGGTAAATTAGTTAATGTGTGGTGCAACGAAAATAGAATAATTATAAAAAAGGACATTGATTGTAAATATGAAGCCTTTTACAAAGTTACTATAACCAGTTAGGAAAAACTACTTTTTAATCGAGTTAAATTTGGATTCGTTTTGTTTACAAGCATGACAAAAAATGTTTTGTATGTGCCGTTCCCTCCTGCTGCTAATGTTGGAGGGATGGCAGTCCCTCTGACCTACAATCTAATGCAAAGCCGAAGAGTAGAGGGGAAGGTATTCTTCAGCCTCCTTTTGTAGAAATGTTATGTTTCAAATGATACCATATTTGTCATTATTTTGGTTTTCTAAGATGAAGTCGAAGTTCAGATCACATTTATAAATTTCACTATGTATTAACGCAAAATCCAAGCATCTTTTGAGTATTATTATTATTATTGCATGTTAGGAACATTTTGTATCATCAGCATAAGGTCGTAAGTCCTAAGACTGGTTGGACACGCACCTCCACTCTTTCCTATCCTGAGCTAATCTTCGCATTTCCCGAAAACTAGAACAACCCACATTTTTAACTATTTGCGAACAGTAATCTAACCTGGGTCTACTTTTACTCCTCTTAACTCCTGTTTCTGCCTCTAATAAGTCTATGACTAGACCTTCAAAAGAAGGTGTCCTACCAACCAATCACGCCTATTTTTTATTGACACCGTAGAGTCCTCTTTTCTCCTATCCTTTCTAATATCTCGTCATTTGTAACCTTCTCTATCCACACTACCCCCATCATTCGCCTGTAACACTACATTTTGAACGCTTCTAATCCTTTCTTTTCCGCCGCGCCCACCGTCCATGTTTCGCACCCGTACAACGCCACGTTCCAAACATACACCTTTAACAATCTTTTTCGAATTTCTAAATTAATCGTTCGCGAGCATAGAAGTGACTTCTTTTTATTGAAGGCGACNCTGTAGCGAGCACGAGTGTGTTTGTGTGCGATCAGGCGCACGTGTGTGTGAACGGCTTATCGATTCGCCGACTAGCCGCGAGCGCCTTTCTTCATGTGTGCCGTATTTGTAAATGTGTGTGTTGTACCTGCGTTCTGTAAAAATAATTAAACAGTTCAAAGAAAAAAAATAAACTCTCCGGATGTTTCCAGAAGGTTCCAGAAAGTAAACAAAAGCGTATTCAAAGGAAGAGACGATCGTCGAGATAATCAGAAATAAATTGACCGTTGCAGAAACGAATCCAGAAATAAATTGACAGTGATAACAGTGAAATAAATAGCGCAGTGAATAGTGATATATCGACAGTAGTGTAAATAAATAGAATAATTCATAACCTAAGTTTAGTAATAATTTAATAGTGTTTTTAAGTTCTTTAATAATTAGTGTAAATAAATAGTTTTTGGCGTTGTCAGTCTTAGAAGTTAATTTTGTTAAACCCGCGAACATTACATTTCCACCGGGAAGTTGGTCGTGTGAACCTGTCGAGTCGCACCTAGTTCACATTTTTTGCATTTTGGTTTGCAAGCTAATAAATTTGAAGAAGGAAACAGACCCAATATTTGGACTGATGGTAACCCTATGCTTAACGTTTTTAAAGAAAGATTTGAATTCCCATTCAAGGAAATTTTATTGTGTCTATATTTTCGTTTAAATTACATTTTATCATTAATTAAATTCGAAAGAAATACCCACTTTTATGTTACACGGGACAGCGGGTCAGACGGCTGACGTGTGCGTTATGCTTTTAGTAGAGCCATGTAGCAAGTACATTCGACCTGTGCTCTCTTCAGACATAACAAATTTACTGTTATTAGAACAGTTTAGTGTATGCAGTTACTTATGAAAAGCATATGAAGTACACGGCGAACATGCCAGCTGCTTTTTTATAGCGTGTCGTATACTTTGTAAAACAAGTCTATATTGCCTGCCAGAGACCGGAGTCATTCTGGTTACATGCCCAAGGAAAGGAGAGATTGAAAAGTTCTCGGGCTTCGAAAAATTTGAAATATGTATTTATTATTAATGATTACTGAGCACTTTACTATCTCCATTTTAAAAACTAACTCGTGTTGACTTTCAAGCAATTTAATATTAAATTTTATGACTACGATTGCTTCACTACCTTGTAGCTTCATCAATTGGAAAAAAACATAAACGGGTGTAGGTAGTGTTGAATGTTTATACATATAGAGTAAAAATGATAAAGGGTTGGGATTTCTGAATTTGAGTTTTTTAATCGATAAGCGTTGTACTGTTCCTTTATTCTCTAATCGAGCGATTTTCTCATTTGCCCGATGTACACATTGTTGCAGCCTTCACACTTTGACTTTTACATATCAAATTTTTCCTTTCTATCTTTTTTTAATTGATAATCTTCTTATCCTAGAGTCGCCAGTTTTTTAAGTTGCCAGGCTTTTGTTATGTTTTTCAAAGTCTCTTACATTTATGGAGTTGATAGCTATAAATGTGTTAAGCTAATTTTAAATTTGTCTTGTTTTTTAGTGAGGTATATAAAATTCAAGATGCGTTTTTAATTTGTTATTTAGGAGGACCTTTTTATATCCGTCCTTTTTAGCAAATATTTAAATTCGAATTAATTCTTTATCATTAGAATGCTGAACGTTAATTAATCTGGGAAATGATTTGGCAAGAACTGTCTTCTTCTTAGCATTCTGTAATGTTTATGCTAAATTGGCAAGTGGTGTTTGTTATTTCTTCTAATAATAGTAAGATCTAAAAAATTCGATTGAGTTTGTTTACTTCCTTTTCGATTGTAAATTGAATTGGATGTAAGCTATTTAAAAAAATTAAAAAAAAAACTCCAATGTTCTTTTTGTAAGATTAAAATCGATGCGTACAATTTTGTATGTTTTTAACTAATTTGTTGCAAACAGTAAGTTTTGAATATAGTTCGAAAAAGCGCGAGATTTCCCTAAATGATATTGACTTTGTGACCTAAGCCCTCTCCACCCCTATAGCCATGTGTGGTGTTTTTGAGGATCCCCCTCCCCCGAACGGTCACGTAGTTTGAGTACGTTCCCTAAGATGACCGCTTAAAGGCATCAATCTTTTATTAGATAATTTTCGTTGCAATTTTTACTTCAAGGATATTGAAATGTTCGAAAATGAAGATCTTGTCGTGTAGGCGTTAAATAATATTGTAATGTTCGTTGGTTTAACAAAATTAACTTCTAATACTGATAATTATTCTATTTATTTACACTACTGTTGATATATCACTATTCACTGCGCTATTTATTTCACTGCTATCACTATCAATTTATTTCTGGATTTACTTCTGCAACGGTCAATTTATTTCTGATTATCTCGGCGATTGTCTCTTCCTTTAAATTCTCTTTTGTTCACTTTCGGAAACCTTCTGGAAACATTCGGATAGCTTATTCTTTTCTTTGAACTGTTTAACTGATTTCCCAGAACGCAGGTACGACACACTCATTTACAAATACGGCGCACATGAAGAAAGGTGCCCGCGGCTAGTCGGCGAATCGATAAGCCGTTCAAGCACACGTGTGCCCGATCGCACACAAATACGCTCGTGTTCGCTACAGTATATAAAAATTCATGAAGGTTTTTTTTACTTAAATTTATTTTTAACGCTTTAATTGCCTGATGAAGTGTGTCTTTTTCTAACTCCTAATTCTATTGTTACAGATGTAAGGACAAAACATATCCAAAGCTTCTTCCATCAACATCCATTGTTATTGTCTTCCACAATGAAGCGTGGTCTACGTTATTAAGGACCGTGTGGAGTGTAATTAACCGTTCCCCACGGCCGCTCCTACGGGAGATAATCCTGGTGGACGACGCCAGTGAAAGAGGTGAGGTCCCATGATATATAACACAAGTATCTTTTACGTATGTATTACGTATCCATACATAAGAACACATAACACTTTGTTCATAGGTCATTAATTGTACATATTTTTATGCGCGAACCAATCAATGTGGTATGATCAGGCAAAAAGTGAGCGAACCAATTTTGTTACATAATTAGGCAAGTTGTGTGCAAGGCCTAGCAGAAAATGATTTTCGATACATTAGGGTGTGTTTTAATTATCTCACATAAGGGGTAGTTCGTTTTTGTCAGGAGTCCAGGTAATTAATTGAAGTGGATGAATTAGGTTATGGTTAATATTGGTAGCGGAAAATGAAAGCTGAAAGAGCTTTCCTTCAAGAATTTTATGTTCATATAAAAAAATAATAAAATTTGCAAATAGAAAATACATAATAAAGGTCAAGCTCAATTATTTTAGCCAAAAGGTCCGTGTACTTTTAGTAACGTATTAGACAATACTACGATAAACTTTTTTATGTTTTTTGGGCTTTCTGCTCATATTTAACACAGGTATAAAAACAATCATATATAGGGCAGAAACAGGAGTTAAAAGGAGTAGATGTAGACCTAGATTAGATTAGTGTTCACAAATAGTTACGGATCTGGTATGCTCTAGTTTTAAGGAAATGCGAAAAGTATTTAGCTCAGGGTAGAAAAGAGAATAGAGGTTCGTGTCCAAACAGTCTTAAGACTGACGACCTTGAGCTTATGTTGATAGGGCGGTTCAAAATACTTCCATGAGTTACAGGAAGAAATTCAGCATCTAATGTGGTGAAACCTAACCTAACCTGAAATGGTGAAAAGTATGTTCAAAGTTTGATGTATCCATTAGGGTATAGTCCAAACCGCCGAAATTTTGCATAAAAGTTCCTTCCACTGTATAATGAGTTTCACAGAAGTCCCACTGTATTTTTGGCAATTCATTTAGAATTTGTATCCAGGGTTGCTCCACCGCCATTATCCTTTCAGCAAATTGCTGAAGAACCTTAAACATTATCATTATATACAATGGAATTAGTGTTGCCCAAACGCAAGAACAAGACGAGACTTAGCCAGTCTTGGTCTTGGTCTTGCGCCAATACACCTGGTCTTGGTCTTGGTCTTGGTCTTGCGCTCCCAGTCTTGGTCTTGGTCTTGGTCTTGCAGCAAGAGTCTTGCAAGTCTTGCAATTACCTATTAGTCTATTACTATTTATTAAAGTTTACTTTAAATCCTAGAAAAACGTATTAGAATTGGAACATTGTGAGCTTGAATGAATATAGCCATAGTAAAGATCAAGCAGATTAATAAATAACTGAAGATTTGATAAGAAATTCGAAAAATCAACTGACCTATATGTCGTTTTCCATGGAAGTAACTGTTTCTTAATAAACATTTATGATCCTTGCTTTCTACCGCGCCGCCTCGCCACGTGCCGGCTCTATGATAAGGATGCCGCCGCAAATCAAACAATAATATAAAGCGTGTAAAAAAATTCGAAATTATTTTGCATGAGTATACCTACACCCTATGGCGGCAATCAAATAGTGTCAAATGTTATGATTTCGGCGTGGCGGCAACGATTGTTTTAGATTTCAAAAGAAGCCGCCGGCGCGTGTATCATAACCATGTACTTCCGAAAAGCGGCAAATTTCTTTGAGAAGTAAGTACAAAACCTTTGATGCCGCATTATCAAAGTGCCGATGGTTAAAACATAACTATGCATGCACTCAGTTTGATTTTAATAATTTTTTTATTCGCTATGTTTATGGTATTAGTCGTAATGCGCATAGGTCCAGTTTTTCATATTCTTTGATACAGTTTTTTGCGTCTCATAGAATTCCTAAGCGTACCTACCTATACACCGAACTGTTACACCTAACTACTCAGTGAAATAGCGCTAAGTCCTAGCTGCAAGACGCAAGAGTCTTGCAGGCTATGTCTTGTTCTTGCTCAAGTCTTGCACGGTCAGTCTTGGTCTTGGTCTTGCTAAAAATACGCGGTCTTGTTCTTGGTCTTGGTCTTGCAAAAACGCAAGAACAAGACCAAGACTGCAAGACCAAGACTGAATTTGGGCAACACTAAATGGAATTGGATGAACAAAAGAATAGCGAGGGATTTTTGAAACTATTTTAGGGTTGCGGTGTACAATACATTAAAACACTAATTTAAAACTGTAAGACTTTTAGTTTTTATATGTATACAAGAAAATGATATTTACTTTCTATTTGGTTGAACAGGTTTGCATTACACTTTTACGCTTGTGATACGTTGATATTGCGCAGCTTGACATTTATAATATCTAATTCATACGATACTTCCTTGATACGAATGCAAATTAATGCAGTAATTGACAATCCCATGATTAATAAAATCTGTTGGATGATGCCCCTTTTGAATGCCTATCATGTATATTTGTATATGTAAATTCGTGAATTGAAAAGTTATTGCAAAAGAGATGAATTACAATAGAGAATTTATGCAGACACTTGTGGATATTATTTACATATTATTAAACGTAAACCTTAAGTTAAAATACTTCAAAAAGTTTAAGTAAATAAATGTTTAAATAATTGTCGTAATTCAATTTTTTGCTTGTAATAACGTAACGTTCAAAACGTACAAATTAATGGTGAGCTGTGTTATAAAGGAGTTTTGATGAAAGGGTAACGTTAATGCTATTTTATATGTATGTGGAAAAAAGCATTTGTTATAATTTATTTACTTTCTCTAGCGATGTGCCCCTTCCAATGTCTTGGATGCGCGCTGGCAAAATCGTAGGTAGGGAGAAAAATGCTCATTATACTTTCGACTCTTGTTTATTAAACATACTTCTTCATACAGTACCTGCCAAAAGTTTTATTCAATCATGAATGGTAGTGCGAGTCGAAAACAAGCGTTAAGACCTTTAATATGTCTTGAAATATAAATAAACATCTCGTTGATATTTTCAGTAGTAAATGGTACCAATAAGAGCACATTTGAGCAATGAAAATGTAGTGGATAAAATGGCCAATTTTTCCGTGCAGTACTGTACGGATTATACGATCCTCGCCGGTTAAGAGAGTTGTCTCCTTCCTTTTCTGGCCTAGTGCTGTTCTTTTCTACTTTGCGCCGGTCAAACTTAAGGTCACATCGCTACAGAAAGTAAACGAAATATACTATTATTAGGGTGTCCAAAAGGTCGAAAGAGAAACCTCTATTGTTGGATGCAGGGCTGTAACCAAACTGTGTAATTAGGATAGGTTCAAAATGATTCCAGGTGGACTGAAGGCTGAATTTTTCCAGATTTGTGTCGACATATTTCGCAGTATTTTCGTTAATTTTGTTTGTAGTAGATATTTTATAAAAGTGGGCACAGTAACTTCTTATACATTCACACTTATTGTGAGTGTTGATTCTTGATCCTTCTTGTATCAACAAAGTAGAAGGAACGAGTTAGGAGCCTTTTTATTAGAAAATGAGGAATAGGCGTATGGGTGGAAAGAATATTTAGGGAATCCATATGCAGAATATGAGTTCAGAGATGTATTAGAAAAAGAAGACAGTGCAGCGTGAAGATAGATGAAATAGTATACCTCATATCAGTAGATATAGTATGACAGTTCCCATGTATTTTCTTATCAAGGTTCATTTTCGTTCAATTTTATCCCCTCCATACCTACTCTGACGTCACGGGTTATCGTCATCCATCTTTAAAGGCTTCGCTATTTGCTCCGGATACTGGATGCTCCATCTCCCTGAGGTCCCCTTCATCTGTACTTCGTTGATCATAAGATGCTCCCTTGCTGCTGCGTATATCAAAGATGCAATTAATGTTATTAAAGACAGGACAGCTTCAGGGATAGATGTATAGGTGCAAAAGATTAGCATGCTAAAGATGTGTGGATGAAATAACAGTATTGCCATCCAGCAAGGAGGAGTTACGAGTTAGATTTATATAAAATACTAGTTTTTCCCCGCGGCTTCGCTCGCAGAAATTAGTATTGTTTCTCCATAAAACCTTTTAACTTAATTCACCCTTACAACGTTTTAATTTTATGTAATGTTGCCATCTTAGATTTCAAATACAAACGTAGCAACAACATTTCAAATTGCCAAAAGACGTATTTGCTTAATTTCAACAATGAGTAACCTTCGAGTAAATCCGAGTACAAATAAAATATACTCCATGGAAACGTTGCAACCACTTTTCATTTGATTAATAATATCAAACAGCAGATATACCAAGTTTCAAGTAAATTCAACCACAAATAAAGTATGTCCCAAACAAAAATTGCAACACCTTTCCCTTTTTTAAAATGTCGAGATAGATCATTCAGAAATTAAATGAGAGACCATTAAAACGAACTTTCAAGTAAATTTGACCACAAATAATATATGTTCCATTTAAACATTGCAACTTCTCTTCACCACTCATCCCCCCAACAGAGATTAAATTTTTTAACCAGTTTCAAGTAAATCGGACCAAAAACAAACATGCAATCTTTGCAAACCCCTTTCAGCTTCCTAAAGAGGTAGAATTGTGTAAAATGTTGAAATAGGTATGTATGTTACTAATTTTATATGAAAAAGCATTAAAGCCATGTTTCAGGTAAATGTGACTATAAATAAAACACCATACTTAACCATAGACAACATTACCTTTAGCTGTCAGTTGCGTTTTCTTATTCCATGTCAGTTGCGTTTTGTTATGCCATTTTTAACAAATGAACGGCTAGACTGATGATTTGATTTATAAATTTTTCGTTTTGCTGTCATTTGCGTTTTGTCATTCCATGTCAGTTGCGTTTACATACACCACGTTTTTCTCGTGGAACGTGATAAAAAGTATCCTATGTCCTTCTCCCGATTATAAGCTACCTCGCCACCAATTTTCAGCCAAATCGGTTCAGCCGTTCTTGAGTTATAAATAGTGTAACTAAGACGACTTTCTTTTATATGTATAGATTTAAGCGGCATTGACAAAATAAATATGGTATGAAAATTAATAAAAATAAAGTAAACATTTTGGTATGTAAGAGATGTAAGAGTACGGTAAATTGGAGGGCTCTGATTTTTGATATTTAGGGAGTCAGATAATTCAGTATGGACCGCTAGAGATGTAAAACAAAGAATATCGCGGGGTTGCTTTGAGAATTATTGGAAATCCTGTTTTTTAATAGAAGAAATATATAATAAGTGTATGACAAATGGTGTGCCGTCATATTCACAAGTGAGTGCAAGTGATACATACTACAAATGAATGAAAAAGGTGATAATTTGTGTAAATGCCACATGGATACAAAACTACACTCCATTTCAATTTGTTAGAATTGTGACCTTGAAGAAATCTGCGCGAAGATAGAAAGAATACACACTAGGCGCGAGCAAGACACAAATAGTTGGAACAAGCTTGAACGAGCAGAGCTCTCGATGGGCGGTCTTAAATGATTGGCTAGAACTGTACAGTACTAGACGAAAGCAATTTCTTAAAACAAAAATGTATATAAATTAACAATAGAAAACAAAGCAAAAGTTTTATAGGTGTGTAGAACGTTAGGTTAATTCACTTGTTATTATTTTTGGCTAAATATGTTTTTAAATAAAGCATATTCTTAAATTTTAACGAGGCAGTTTAAATAATTTTGCAAATGGTACTGTACACTTTTGTCTAGTTCTCGCTCGATGATCGGTG
>NW_020439296.1:340079-345757 GCF_000699045.2 Agrilus planipennis
AACTGACTACATTTATAAATTTTCTTGGCCCCCGAAATGTTTGGTGAAGAAAATATGGCCCGCGGGCTATGATAAGTTGGACAGCGCTGTTCTATAGAGATCACGAAAGGGTATGCAAACTATTTTCATCACATTTCAGGCAAAACAATAAAAACTGACTTTACATTTATAAATCTTCTTGACCCCCGAAATGTTTGGTTAAGAAAATATTGCCCGCGGGCTATGATAAGTTGGACAGCGCTGACATAGACGTTTCCTCCTCTTTGTTTACATATGTGTTTCATGAGTATATTCTTTTGTTACAGATTATCTGGGCAAGAAATTGGAAGAGTATGTTAAAACACTTCCGGTGTCGGTGATAGTTTTACGTACGGGTAAACGTTCGGGTCTAATCCGCGCTCGGCTGTTGGGCGCGAAACACGTTAAGGGCGAAGTGATTACGTTTTTGGACGCCCACTGTGAATGTGCGGAAGGATGGCTTGAGCCATTGCTCGCCCGCATTGCCGACAATCGGAAGACAGTCGTGTGTCCAATAATAGATGTCATTTCCGACGAGACGTTCGAATACATAACCGCTTCCGATATGACATGGGGCGGATTCAATTGGAAACTTAACTTCAGATGGTGAGTTAATTTTATTTCATACCACTTTTTCTGATATAATTTATATTTTATTATGTTTAACCTTCGAGTGTCATGCGTTTGGTGCTTTTTATGTGTGGGTCTGTTTGTGGCATAATACCTGGTATGGTAGGACAAAATGAGCATAGGTTTATATAATTTCGTAAGGAACAATCCTGATTTAGTACTTTACACCATCGGCTTACGTTATGTAATGGTAAGAGAGGTTTTTGTGAGATGCTATGCACGATGGACATAGTTTGGATATGGTGAGAGGAGACTCCTTGATCGGCCTGTGTGAAGCACTATGCTGCAAGGGTTTAGTTTAGGTTATGGCGGAGAAGGTTTAATTAACGTGCATGAAGTTCTATGTGGTGAGCTTAAGGTAGTTGTTCCATGAAAAGCGTTTTCTTAGGATTCTTTTGAAATTTTATTTAAGTTATTCTTCACCTATATGTGCAGACTGAAATTATTGGACAATATAGTTTCAGAGATATTTAATTTCAAAGTTCGCGTTTTTGCGGCTCTTATACATTGTACTATACAGGATACCGGCGAGGCTAACTAGAAATACAATGTTAACTTGGAATCCCTTCTTACAAATGTTTTAAAAAACTACAGAAAGACTAAACAATGTCTAATAACTTCTTTGAAAAAAGTTTGATTAATTATAACAACACAATTTCTGAGATATTAATTAATAAATAACGAACAATTTATCGCACTCAAATAGTAGAAGAGATACACGAATGCAGAGCGGTACGGGATTGGCTGGGAATAGTGCAGTAACAGGCAAAAAGTTTTAGGCTTAGGTATCACGGCTACTAACTGACTGTACGATACACTCTAGCATAAACTTTTTACTAGTAATGTCGTGAAACAACTTCCTTAAGTTAACTAAAATAAAAGTGCATTTAAAATGAAATATGTCTGAAAACGAAGTACAAGCATGCACGTGATTGATTCCTGACGACTATCGAGTATGCCTGCAGGCAAGGACCAACCAATGGTCGACAACCATTCTACTAAGATCATACCGTACGTGACGTATATTTGTTTGCTTAACAAAAGGAGTTTCGGAATTGTCGAGAAAAATGAAAACTGTTCCAGAGAATTCGAAAAGAATTACTGAACAATTCCAAGTTGTGTTGGAATTGAAAAATGATAGAAGGGGCCTACCAATGTCGTTGTCGGAGCGGAAGCTATCCAACAGAAACCATGAAGACTGCCATTGGCCAAGACGGGGTAACTGAACCATTAGCCATCAGCCCTCGGATGACGCCGGTAGTTGCGGTCAAGACGATTAAACAGTGCAGAAGTAAAATAATTAGAAGTGGTCTGTATTCTGTCGAAACTGCCAGACGCGGATCGCGATTTCGATCGTTTTGAATCTCATCAGCGCGTTGCAAACAGCTCTGACAGAACACAGACCAACTTTTACCTGCTGTCTTAACAGTGCGTTTTTGAAAATACGACAAATCTGTAGTACGATGCTACATTTTAGGATTAGGTATGCTCCAACAAGGTCCACTTGTGTGGATATCTACTTGCTGAAACGAATCCCGGCGTAGCTCACCTCAACGTGATAGGCACGTTACCATAATGGAATAAAATAATTCGAAGTGGTCTGTATTCTGTCGAATTATTCGAAGTGCAGGAGTGGTCAATACCGATGTATATCAAGTCCGAAGTTTTCTTGGACTTTGTACGTATTACAGACGATACGTTCCTGGATTTGCTAACATTGCAAGGCCTATGGCACGACTTACCGAAGGAAGTAGACCAACTAGTAGTCTGCATTAGAGAAGTCAATGCAAGTCCTCGCTTCCACACCTCTACCAACCAGGAAATTCATTGCAAACACCGACACGAGCAATACGAAATGAAACAAAAAAGTCATCGGCTGTTTCAGCAGAACTCTGCCTAAGCCTGACCGGAACTAGTGTGTAACTAGGTGAAAACTGTATCCGTAGGGAAGAGCGTGGAGCATTTCAACGAGTACCCGCATGGAAGGGGACCTTTTGCCCCGGACTGACTTGCTGCTAAATTAAAAGAGTCGTGAAGATTAAGCAGCACGTTGGATAGAAAGGTTCCTAGAATACGACATACCCACAATAATGCCGACGCTATATCCCAAGGACTATGGCCGGAAGTCAGTAGGATAACTGGTACAAACGAACAATGGGAGCAGAACAACATCAAGACAAAACAAGATTCAACCTTGATGTTGCTCTGAGAATGGAAAAATGAAGGAAGACAACCGGCCTGGGAACAAGTGGTTGGTAAGTCTGCCAAAGGGAAATCGTTATGGGATTAGTTGAAGAAGATGGTCTTCTGAAGCGGGTGGTATGATACCAGGGTGGTATTGAAAGCAGACATCAACTGACCATACCCCCGAAATTTAGTGAAAGAAGTTCTACAATACCTTCATGACGGTTCTTCGGTAGAACATTTTGGTGTTAGTAAGACCTTTGGAAGAGTACGTGAGCGATTTTATTGAGTCAGCTGCAAGAAGGACATTGAAGATTGGTGTAGAAAATATACGATTTGCGCAGCCAATAAGGGATCACGAAAGTGACAGCGTGTCTTCATGCGTCATTATAATGTCAGCAGCCCATTTGAGAGAATTGTCATTGATGTCGTCTATCAAGACTGTTTACGGAGAGCCACCACAGTGGCGGAAGAGCTCGTCAAGCACCTGATCAGCTGATTCCATGTACAAGTGGGGTTCCGTTCTGACCAGGGATGAAACTTCGAATCCACTTTATTTCAGGACATTTGTAATAAACTGGGAATTTACAAAACCCTGTCTATTCCTCTGTATCCTCAATGAGACGGAATACACCGGCAATTAACGACGAGAATCCGCTCAATTGATTGCTACTACCATTTGACGGTTTGAAGGAGGGACATAACATAATCCGGGTTGGATCATCTTTGAGTAAGGGACACTATTATGTACAAGTATGTAAGTGATAATCAATAGATTCTTTGCGGTTCTTGAGTATGTCCGTAGTTAATGACGCGGAGGATAATAAATCATACCTTGAGTGACGCATATTTGCCTGCTAACAATAGGAATTCACATGAAGATTGAAAACTCTTTCAGAGGATTCGATAACATTATAGATAGATAGTGATCAGAAATATAAATAAACAGTGCGAATTACGAGCGAATACAGAGTGATATAAATACAGTGGTGAATACATAAGCTTTCTAAATACCGTGTGATATAAGTAAGAAATAGTTCAAGTGTCTAGTTAATGTTTTCGTTAAACAATAATTTATCTATTTCGTAATACATAATTATGCATTTTAAAAATAAATTTTGCACTTATTTTTAGTAATTGTAGTTTTTGTGTGTAAATTCAGGTAACAAGGACAAGGACAAGGAGAAATAACATCTTCTCATTTGTATTAGGCATCAATTCAATTTGCATTTCTTACAGGAAATTTAAATAAATTTTCGATATGGCCTTGATTTGTAAATCTACAGCCTTTCTTGTCTTTATAAGTAAAGAATAAAAAACAATAGTAGAAACATTTGTAGTTACGCTCCTCGGTGGCTTCTTTTCAATAATTTTTTGTTCTTTATTCGCAACAAGAATTGATACTATTCACAAATTTCGGTCCATTAGATACGCAATAGCTTCAGATAATGGAAATTCTAGTATTGCTTGGAAAATATGTTAGGTATAATTAATTTTTGGTTGGGATAGTATGAAAAACTACTTAGTAGACTGTTTTTTTCTTTTTTATGATGGTTTACCGCTGTGAAAAGCACATTAAATCTACAGTTTCAAATAACTATAATACTAACCTAAAATAAGCCATTGTGTGACTACTGTAAAGTTAATTCTAACATGCATTGACTTAAACAATAGGTAAATTTTATTAATTATAGTTCTCATACTTATACTCTTCAGTTATTAAACATAGTTCCCTTATTTTACATTACTTTAAATATACACAAATAAGCACATTCTGAGAAAATTTAGATTTTTTTCTAACATATTTAGAACGTCTAAGAAGTCTTTTTATACTGACTATGAAAATTATAATTATGATGAAACTTTTGATTTATAATAAACCTATTTGAAATTGTTACTTCTTTTTTTTAGCAGAAAGAGTGATTCCCTTTCGGGATTCATCATGGTTCTGCGCTTATAAATGTAGTTAAAGGTCAATCGAAAGATATCGCAACTGTAAGAGTGATGTTGGTTGATTTATGACCGCTTTTGGCGGCACAATATCGATCGTTACCTGCGGCACTCATTAACAACACGTTCGATGCTGTTGAGCTATATATTTTTTAAACTATCTTGGAACTTTATTACCTTATTGTTAGTTCCTTTCTTTGTTTTAATGTGTTTGCTTTCATTGTTTAGGTACCGTGTTCCACAACGAGAAATGGACCGAAGGGGAGGTGATCGAACAGCACCCCTCAGGTCTCCGACAATGGCAGGAGGTCTGTTTTCGATTGACAAGGATTACTTTTACGAAATAGGAAGTTACGACGAGGGTATGGATATTTGGGGTGGCGAAAATTTAGAAATGAGTTTTAGGGTAAGTTTGTTTACTTTTTTAATTATTAAGTTTACAGTATACTGGAAACTAAAAATTTTTATAATCATAACACATTTTATGAAATTTTAAATACTGTAGTAGGTTCATTAAGAAAATACTTAATTATTTTGCATTTTCAATTATTTATTTTTGTCAAAAAAAAATTTTTTTTATTCTATACATGATATGGTACTTCTACATTAGGGTTGTGCGAACAGTGTTAATACGTATTTGAATTTTTTCGAATTAACTATTTCTTTTTTTGAATAGTTTATTATTATTGGTCAGTAAATAAATTTTAATTGTTAGCAGCATTCTTATACTACTACAAAGAAATTAATTCTTATATTTATTTTGTTTTATTGTTGTAATTATTATTATTAACAACCTCGAAAAAGTCTTAATCTCATCAGAATCAACCCCTCCTATGAATAACAGTTTTCGTAAATTTCATTTTAGATTCTTATAAGCTTTTTTGATGGTACTTAAT
>NW_020439296.1:346143-349599 GCF_000699045.2 Agrilus planipennis
TTTCTCAATATTTTTATGTATTTTTCCATTAGTTTTACCTTTGAATATTGTTTAAGAATGACTATATAAATATTTACATGCCTAGAAATGTATAAAAATTGGCATATTTATTAACTTTGAACCCCCATAACTTTTTATGGGGGTGAGACCCCCACGAACTTTTTATGGTACAGTGGTGGGGGAGACCTCCTCTTTCATCTAGACCTTTACCGAAAATATAATTCCATAATTGAATTAAATATTCGAAAAAATTCGAATTACTCGAAAGTATTAAATATGTAATCGCACATCTCTACGATCAATATATGAAAAATGCCAATAATTTTACGTAATGTACGGCGGGGGTGTTGATGATTGGGCCCGTTTAGGTTTGGCAGTGCGGCGGAATATTAGAGATAATTCCATGCTCGCACGTTGGACACGTATTTCGTGACAAATCCCCGTACACGTTTCCTGGAGGCGTGTCGAAAATCGTGTTGCACAACGCAGCCCGTGTTGCTGAAGTGTGGATGGACGAGTGGCGCGACTTCTATTACGCTATGAACCCAGGTTTATAAAAACAATTGAAAAATATATATATTACGTCTAATTACACTCACCCACCTAAAAATAGTAGGCTCACAGAACTGTGCCCTATTCATTTGTTCGCTGTAAAATTTAACTTTGCACATGCTTTTTCTCACTTTTGTTTGGTTTTTGTCTTCTAATTAGGTGCCATTCAAGTATTACGTAAGCAGAATTTTTGCTTTCTTCCCTACGCTTACGTAAACATTGATATAAGTACATTTTTTTAAAATTTATTAAAGTTTCTTTATTGTTGTTCATAAGGAATTTATAGACTACTAGCTGACCCGGCCGCGCGTTGCTGTGGCTAACGTTTTTGTCATATTACATTGTTGTAAACTATTTAAGGGGAACGGTAGGAGAACATCAGACATGGGCACCACCATGCTTTTTTACATAGATGCCATTTGTAAGAAAACATGGCGACCGTCATGACTGATTTTCTACTACCGTGCCTCTCTGCTCCTCGCGTTGTTGGGGTTAGATTTTTTCGGTTGCATTCGACTGAAAATAATAATTTAAACGTTGAAATATTGAAAAAAAAAAACTGAAAAACATGCTATTATAGCGCATTGAAAGAGCAATATATATAATAATATAACTATGTGATAATACTTACATGTATATAGTTTAATTTGAGTTTTGAACAACGAAGCACTAATAATTAAAAAGCAGGAATAATTTCACTGTATTATATTCACTATAATATGAATTTAATTTATACTTCAGTCTAAGTAACACGTGGCCGGCTATGCTAACACCAAAAATTGAAAAAGTAAAAATCACTGTATTTCGTTTACTACAAAATGTAACCTATACTTTAGCCTCAGCAACGTGTGGTGGTTATTAAAATTGTAGGTTATATGAAACGTTTGGAGGTTTGACACAGCGCCATCTATTGAATATTGCGATCATAAATTGAGATGTAAGCTATCCTATCTTTCAAGTTGAATCAAACTGCACACTGTGTACAAATTTGATTAAAATCGGTGAAGTGGTTTAGGAGTCCATCGCGGACAAATAACGTGACACGTAATTTATATATATTAAGATAATTACTGATTTTTGAAAACTTTCGAATAATATTTGGTATAACTTGCATTAGATGAAATTTTAAATCATTTCAACAGTGGCAAAAGTAGACCAATGGTAAAAAAAAGCATTTACTCAGAACACGTCATATCTGAACCAATATGAGACTGGACAAAATTTAGACAAATGAATAGCGTGGGCGGGGTAATTTCCCTATTTCGTTTCTTCCTAAAGGTGGCTATCCACGGCCCGCGATATTGCAGGCCGGACCGCGCCATCTCGCGCAAACACGCTGCGGGAAGGGTGCTGCTCGAAGTGGTAACTTCAAAGGCGTGCCCTGGCCCCACGTGTTGGCGTCTGTTATTATCTGTGATTCAACAAGAGTGCTGTTAAATTTAATTTTTTACTTTAGTTGAATCCAATAGTTTAATTTGCACCCTTGTTGTCTGAGGTTGTGTTTGATAAAAATATGGAGTGGATGATAAGTTTTTCAGTTTATTGGAAAGTGAATTCGTACTGTGGGATTGAAAAAACGGAAATATCTATTGTTTGTACTTTAGTCAAAATTTAATAAACTCTTTAATGATGACATCCACTAGCGCTTTTTGTTCTTTTTTTTTGTTGTTGAGTAAAATATCAACCACTGAACAAAATAAAAAGCTGCGGTAGCAACTGTCATTCTTTTTTTCTTCACGCGACATTTTAATAATACTGAAACTTAGCTTCAAACCCATAAAGAACATGCTCGTTCGTGGTCACCTGTTCTTGTCCGCGGCGTCAAGTCAGGTCTGTGGTAATACGGGTCGTGGGAAGCCACTTTAGCGTAACCATAAAATAATATCAATTATTTTGGGGAATTCCTGAGCATGCTTTTCGCTTTCGAGCACAGACATGTAGAGTTGTCGTGTCTGATCAAATCACAATCTATTAAATTTAGCAGAAAAATCAGAAATTAAATAAATAAATGTTGCTGACGTAACACTAACAACAATTAGTAGAGTAACGACTCCCCCACCCCTTTGGGGCTTACGTAAAACTTGAATGACCCCAAAATAACAGATAAAGTAAAATAAACCATCGGTCATTTGTTTTAATGTTGATATTAAATGCTTTTTTGGTATTCAATATTTGTATTTAAATATTGATGTTTTAAAGGCATTTGTCATTTGTATTTAAACAGTCCTCCAAAGGTGGACAAGTAGGTACCGTTATTAACATGATATTTGAAAACTATAAAAAAAATCATAATTTAGTCTGATTTATAGGTAATTACTTAAGAAGAACTAGTGCAACGTATGTTAAATATAGGTAAATTTAAAAATCAGTAATTTTTGCTGTCAAAGTTAAATTTTACAGAACACTTCAATTTAACCATCAAACCTATCAACATTACTATTAGTATTTTACATAATACTAAGAGCTATGCTATGCTGACTTACTTCAATTTAATTTTTATGGCTTCTTGGTGGCTCGTTAGATATTTTTAACGGTAAATAACAACTCGAATGATTTTTTTCCGCTAACGGTATACTTACATTGAATTATTTAGTAATACATTAATTAATAACAGTAACAAATTTTGATGCAACTATTATCGCCTGCTCTTTTTATTTATTTACTAATATTAACAATAATCAAGTGGGTAAACCCCGCTGGTTGTATTTCAATTTATGGTTGTGGTTCTGATGAATAACGAAAAACAAAAAATTGAATATTTTACGGCAAGACGATAATCGAAAATAGAAACTCATTTTTATGTACAATAGATACTTACGTGATGTAGGTATAATAATAAATAGTTGTAAGATTGGAATTAATTCACTTTAAAATAGATCAAAATAAGCTTTAAAAAATGGACTT
>NW_020439296.1:350265-356957 GCF_000699045.2 Agrilus planipennis
TTTAACGCTTGTTTTCGACTCGCACTACTATTCATGATTGAACAAAACTTTTGGCAGGTACTGTATGAAAAAGTATGTTTAATGAACAAGAGTCGAGAGTATAATGAGCTTTTTTCTCCCTACCTACGATTTTGCCAGCGCGCATCAAAGACATTGGAAGGGGCACATCGCTAGAGAAAGTAAATGAAATATGTTTAATGTAAAGTCCGCCCGAAGGAAGACATGAACCAGGTACCCGGCAAAATCACTATCCTGTGCAACTTTGTAAAATATACCTATCATAAAAATTTTCTGCAATCCCTTTAAAATCCCAAATTTCTTCGTTTATTTATTTTGAGGAATCAAGTAAAAACCATTTTCAATGTTTGTTTAAAGCGGATGTCTTGTGAAACCAGAATCTATACTTAGAGGGAGGATAAAAATAGGAATTAATTAACGGGCCGTAACATCAGATGTGGTTGGAGGTGCGAAGTGAATTAAAAATATAAACTTTAACGCAGAAAATAAACTAGGGACAAAATGTTTTCTGCTGCAGTTCTTCTTTTTTTTTTATTAATCTTTAAGAGTAAAAGCGACGTGAATTTATCCATTAGACGATTAAATCACGGCATTTTCGATTTCGACTTTCTATGTCGTTTTAGACTTTTTCGGAATCAGTGAGTTTGAATAATAATAAATAAGTCCAAGTCTAGTTATTTAATCGCAAGTTTTATTATAAATAAAAACATATACGAGGTCGATTCAATAGCTTTAAGTCTATAGATGTAAAATATGTTTGTATTGTACAAGGTGTCCAAAAAGAGTAGGGGGTATTTGTATGTGCGCTGTCCTTGTAACGGCGCGGTTCGGACGGGTGCAATAGGGATAGATTGTTTCACTATTTTTTGGAAATTTAATGACCATGGAAGTGTACCCGGGAGACCATAGTGCTTTTTGCATACACGCCTATTATCCCAATGGGCAAAATTTACTGTACGGAATGCACCAAAGGATGATACCATCAGAAGATGGACTCGAATGTTCGAGAATGCCCGTTCGACTGCAAAAATCACAATCCAGGTCGCCCGCGCTATGTTCCAATCGAACAAACGATTGAAGAAATGAGTGTCAGTGCGTGAAAATCCGTCTCAATCATTTCGCAAATGTAGTCAAGAACTTGACATTAAAAAATCGTAGTTACAGAAGATTCTGAAGCAAGATTTACATCTAACAGCCTACAAAATTCAGTTAGTTCAAAAACAGAACGTTACCGATTATCCTCTCCGACAGAATTTTGCAAATGTAATGCTTCAACGCTTCCCAACGTTTGAAAATGTTCTGTTTAGTGACGAAGCGAACTTAAATGGTCACGTAAAACTGTCGCTACTGGACCAAAGAAAATCTAAGACATAAACATGAACAACCACTACATAGTCCAAAAGTTATTGCGTGGGCTGTCATGTTTTTTGAAAATTTCTATAGATAGCGTTCATTACATCGTTCATAGTTATTCGATAGGTAAACGCTATTTACCATAAAGGTGGCAAATACATAAATGTCCCGTCGCAACTGCCTGCGGTGTACTGATGAGATCCAAAGAGATCGAAATCGTGATTCACGCTTTACAGTTTCAACAATTTACTGATCAAAAACTTTTGTTCAATTTACACTAAATTGTTTAGAAACCTGTAAATAGAATTTGTTCTTTTTTTTTTTATCCTTTCATTGGACATCTTTTCTAATAAAAATAAAATCGAATAGATGTGAGCATGTACATTCTTAAATACCATAATAAGTTGTGCCAACGAATTTATTAGTTTAGTTGAACTAAGTTTTCTATTAATTTTAATTAGACAGTCAACTAAGGAAATTCATTAATGATAAGTTGACTTTTCTGCTTCAGTGCTGGTTTTGTATGCTTCAAATATTTAACTTAATCAAACTACTTCCTTCATTTTTCAAATTTATGTAAATTTCAGATTGAAGTATAAAATATTCCATCCAATTAATCAGTATATGCCTTTGTTCTTTATGCATAAATTATTATCAGTCGACCAGTTGTTTTTCGAATCCGAAGAAATGATTTTAGTAAAGAAATATGGATGATAGTCTACTAAAAAACTAGAAAAATCATATTTATTTAAGAAGGAAAATAACTTTAATGCAAAAGTCCTTACTGAAAAAAATGAAATAGTTGGGATTTACTATTACAATTAGTAAAAAAAATGACTCCATTATGAGCAAACGGAAAATTAACAGAGTAAATCTATTAAAACTATTTTCATTTTTCTCGGTGCTTCGAGATGGGATATCGTGAAATTCTTGCAGAAATTAATTAGAGGGTGTTACTGAGTGGTGTTTCAATGGGGTATTTTTCGATTCTATGACTAGTTTTTCCATCAGGAAGCGGAGTCAAAGTTGAACAATACTGATTTTCTTTTTCTTAAATTTTAAACGTAATGAAACTTGATTCTGACTAATTCATTTTGATATAATTTCAATATTTCTCACTAAACAAACGTGAGATTTTTTTGGATTTGTATTTTTTATGTTTGGGTTTAAAAATGAGGGGGTATTAGAGACGAAATGTGGGAAGATGAAGCATGTAAGGATGGTAGGACGTGGACAGAACGCTACAAGTTAAAAGGGAGTATCTAAAGATTTTACGAAATAGGAGGGAAAAGTAAAATGTAGGGCAGGGAAATATATTATTCAAAATAATAGTGTTCATTAGCTCATTCTGTAGTCTACGTAGGAAATCTGTATTAGTACATAATTTTTCAGGAGTCTCCAGAGTAAAACTGGAGAGTTGGTAACCCTAGACCTTCACTACTGTTCGTAAATAGTTAATGATATAAGATGCTCGAGTTTTTACAATGATGAATGTTGATGAATGATGAATAAAAAATCGTATTATCAAGCATGTTAGAATCTATAGAAATCCACTTCTTGATAGTTATCAAAATCGGTCAAGAATTAGTTAATTAGCGAAATTAATACTGACCTACTTTGACGATCCCTAGCAGAAAAACTTGCCATATCGGAGAACGTTCCATTGATGCACTACTGAGGAACACACCCTATTTATTGAAGTGATGCTTCTTTATCGACGGTAGGAAGGAAATTTACTACTATATAAAACCGAAAAGTGTATCGTCACGCGTTACGCGTCACGTCTAGAGCCACGTATGACCCCTGGTGGATATGTCCCAATGGAGTCATTTTAACAGGCTTCAGAAGCTAACCTGTTGGTAGCAATCGATAATCCGAAAATTGCCATTTCGACAAATTGTCAACAGATCGCGCCTACACTGCAGTTTTGTATGGTGCAAGCGTAAACGTTTCTAACAAAACTAAACTAATATTCCAAATTCGTCCGCTTGAAATAAAGATGTTTCACTTCTTGCGCGTGAAGGCACACGCTCGCCCCTTTTTTTGTGCAATAATCTCAAGATCAAATTGTCCTTCCCGAAGGACACATTTACAACAGAATATTATTCACAGACTAAAGAGAAGCTATTTATAAAAACCTGCTTAGGGATAATACTTCTTATTAAAAGTAATCTTCGAGTATACTTTTTGCTTTTTTTGCTTTAACTAAAACTACCTTCTGGTGGCCTTCTGTTATTTTACTTGTATGAAGCTGCTAACAATATATTGGTATAAAATATATTAAATAACTAAGGTGTTTTTAAATAAAAATAAAATCGAATAGATGTGAGCATGTACATTCTTAAANTTGATTTATATACATAGGTACGAGAGGTTTCAGAAACGGACAAAACAAGGCAGCTTAACTGTAAGGGCTCAATTTTTTCCATTAACACGGAAATCCAGAAAAATGGTAGTGGAAAGACAACTACATTGTAATTCTCTCGCGATGCTGGCAAGCGATTAGCTATACATTGCTAACTGTTGTTAAGTAAGTACCAAATAAATGTTTTTATAGTATTAATATTGAAGTTGATTCTTTGTGGCAGTGTGAAAGCTAACATAATAAAAGAAATGGAGCATTTATTTTAAATTTTCTGTATATATTAACCTCATTAAGAGTATAAGAAGTTAAGGAACAAGGAGTATTAAATCTTTGAATTTTGAACATTAGAGATGTTTATTTTGATTAATAACTAACGGTACATTAATAACATGCACATCCATTATTTTTCCTTTCACCTGTCTCTAACTTCACCATTCGAACGCCATTATTTCTTTCCAATTTGTTTTGTTTTTTCATGTGTGAATTTTAGAACATTATAGTCTGCAGCTAATCAAGGTGAGAATATATGGTACATACGTCTATGTAACTTGTTTTTAAAATGAAATGTCAAACTAATACGGGCTATTTTGTTAGAATTGTATGTATTGCTTAACTTGAATTTATTTAATTTTTTTCCGAAAATACTTTTGGCGTTTATAGCGCCACTACCACTACATTGTTGATTTGTCGTTAGTCCTCGTAATTGCACTATTCCCGTACGTTTTAAAATAAAACGACATATTTTAAATATCATTTCTAATTTTAATGGACTTTTAAATAACGAAAATATTATAATAAATCTTACGAAAATTTACCGAAATCGCACTTTTAATCCATTTTGTTTTTATTTGTACGTAATGCATTTTTAAGATTTTCGAAGTGACTAACAGCATGTAGGTAATATTAATATAATTAATTGTTGGGGCTGTTAGGTGTGGATGTGCGGGGGAGTGTTGGAAATTGCGACGTGTTCTCATGTAGGACACGTGTTTCGAAAATCGACACCATATTCCTTCCCCGGCGGCACTAATCGCATTGTGAATCACAACAACGCTCGCCTTGCCGAGGTTTGGCTTGACGAATGGAAAGACTTCTATTATAATATTAACCCAGGTTTCAGCTTTTGAATAATATAATAATAATAATCATAATAATCACCAACATCATTTCTATTAACATATAACTGTTGGTATGTTATTATGCATAAAGTGTGTCAGATTGAAAGTCTTTATGCAACATGCGACAGTTCTCAGGATGGGTAATAAAATTTTGATGGGCGAGAGTGCTGGAAATGTTGCATTAAACACATAAAGACTTGCCTCACGTGCATATTAGCTACCAACAGCTTACTTTATTCAATAAATGTGTGATTTATGTGGTTTAACATGTTGTTAATTTGAGCATAAGTGGGTACGACGGGCAACACTTTACTACGGTCAATTTAGGAAGGCGAAGCCTATAATAATGTTCATATAAAACAAAAACCGATAAACGTAACCTATTATGCCATCGTTGTCACCAATTTTGACACATCCTCTCGATTATGCGAGGTTAGGTTAATTTAATGGCTATTATTTAACTGTTTCGGCATTTTCATAAAATATAAAGTTTGCTATTTACATATAACATATTTTTTGAAAAAAGAACAGTCCTTTTAAGTGTTATTTAAGTTTGAAACTCGAAAAAAAAAATATAAGCAATAAATATAAATGTCACATGGCAAAAGTAGCAGCAATCCTACCAAGTCTGCCAACTGTTTAACAAAAAAAATAAGCACTTATTTTAAATTTTAATGCGAGTATTCCTGCAGGGGAGTCACTTAGTGTTGGCAGTACTTTTTCTTTTCATAATGGCATGATATATCACACACGGCAGTTTTTGTTTTATTTTTACTGATTACTATAAAATATTTTGATCTCTAAAACGATTCGCATTCTTGTTTAATCAACACATAAAATTTCCGTTATCACTAGTGCCTTCATAGGCTCATAAAAAGCTTATTTGGCTTTGATTTTTATATAAAAATGTTTTTGAAATGAAAGCATCTTCTTCAATCAAATTTTTAATAAAGCATTGTGGACGGAACTAAATTAATAGTATAGTACTAAAAACAGTGTCACACATAATGAAAAATTTTGCATCATTACTCAGCGGCCATTTTTTATAGATGTGATAAAAGGCTAAAATCACGCATATGTTGAATAAAATAGAAATAATGAACGCTATATTTTTTGCACACATTTTCTGCTTCTGTGCATGGGCTATGTATTGTTGGTTGCATTTGTGGTTGTTTCTGTATATATATAAAAACCCAGGGTGTTCCCTTAGGGCTAATGTTTTGCGTCTAATTGTGTTACAATTTTTATAAAAAAAAACCTTGTAATACGATGCAAGATTATTAAATTTAAATAAGATTATTGTAATAATTATGTAATTTTAATTTCATTACGAAAAGAATTCAGTTGACTCATTTCTAGGGTTAAACTTAAACGGATAATGTAATGAAATTGTTGGAAAATTACAAGGTATAATATTTAGGGTAATTCTTTTTATCTGTATATATCTCAGAATGAATTATTTTTCATCATTAAATATGACATCGTTGGAATATTTTGTTTATTAGTTTTTAAATGTTATTGGTTACGGTTTATTTTAAATTAGCAAGTTGTACAATCCATTTACAATGCTAATTTACTTGTAAAGAAATATGTAAACTAAATGTCTTTTTTATCAAGCACATTTTCATAAAAAAAGAAAAATTTTAATACACGAAAAATGAACCTATTTTTCAAAACAAAAAAAAATGTTATGGAGAAGTATGTACTTTTGTGTAATCTCAAAAGTAGTGTAATTATCCGTACACAAGGCTGTACTTATTTCAAAAACAAATAATTCGTCTAGACTTTAGACTAGAGTTTAATTGGCAAAACCGATTTTGAGCCAGTAATCTTGATAC
>NW_020439296.1:358316-362229 GCF_000699045.2 Agrilus planipennis
AATAGATTATATTATTTTTGGTTTTTGACTGTCTTAAAAGCCAATATGTATGATGCTTTTTTAAGATTTCAATTTTTTTGATATTCTTCGTGTAAAATTTATTTTTCTTATGTCTTCAAATGTCTGCGTATGACTATTTTATAAAATAGGCGTCACATTTTAATTGTGGATAATTGTAAGTACATGTTTTTCATACACAATTGGAGTAGGCATTCAATTTGTATTTTACACCGAGTTTGAAAAACTTATTCATTATAAACCGATTTAATCAATATGTAATTATGAATTAATTGAAAACTAAAACTACGTATAGGTATTCGTTTTTTGTAATTATATGTATACTCCGTAATAATCCTCAGATATTAACGGGTATTTTTCCATTGTAGAACTACTTCCTGCCGAATTTATATATTTTTTTGTCATTTGTACTAGTGTTTTTTATGTACATAAGATAATTTTATCGGTTACCTTTAGTATATAGATTGGTATAACAAAGTTCATCGTAAAATAGATGATTGTTTACCATATTGAATCTTATCTGTACATACACACTTACATTTTGTTGTCCATTTGCATGCATAGCTTTTGGTGGGCTTGAATTTTTTGGTGCTTTTTTATTTATTCTACCATCCTAAGTCTTTGGTTCTATGTACACATGTAATATTAATATTTAAAAAGAGTCACACATAATGAAAAATTTTGCATCATTACTCAGCGGCCATTTTTTATAGATGTGATAAAAGGCTAAAATCACGCATATGTTGAATAAAATAGAAATAATGAACGCTATATTTTTTGCACACATTTTCTGCTTCTGTGCATGGGCTATGTATTGTTGGTTGCATTTGTGGTTGTTTCTGTATATATATAAAAACCCAGGGTGTTCCCTTAGGGCTAATGTTTTGCGTCTAATTGTGTTACAATTTTTATAAAAAAAAACCTTGTAATACGATGCAAGATTATTAAATTTAAATAAGATTATTGTAATAATTATGTAATTTTAATTTCATTACGAAAAGAATTCAGTTGACTCATTTCTAGGGTTAAACTTAAACGGATAATGTAATGAAATTGTTGGAAAATTACAAGGTATAATATTTAGGGTAATTCTTTTTATCTGTATATATCTCAGAATGAATTATTTTTCATCATTAAATATGACATCGTTGGAATATTTTGTTTATTAGTTTTTAAACGTTATTGGTTACGGTTTATTTTAAATTAGCAAGTTGTACAATCCATTTACAATGCTAATTTACTTGTAAAGAAATATGTAAACTAAATGTCTTTTTTATCAAGCACATTTTCATAAAAAAAGAAAAATTTTAATACACGAAAAATGAACCTATTTTTCAAAACAAAAAAAGTATGTACTTTTGTGTAATCTCAAAAGTAGTGTAATTATCCGTACACAAGGCTGTACTTATTTCAAAAACAAATAATTCGTCTAGACTTTAGACTAGAGTTTAATTGGCAAAACCGATTTTGAGCCAGTAATCTTGATACTTTTGAAATCTGCTCACTTAAAAAAAAAAAAAACAAGAATAGCCAAAGATACCTAATAGATATTTGTCAGTTTATTTACCGTTATTTTATTTGTTGCTAAATTTTAGAATGAAAAAAGATTTTGTGTTAAAGAAACTGGTATAAAAAATAAATCAATTATATATCTCCGCAAAGCGTATATTTTAAAACTTGAATAAAATAGTTGTTATTATGCTAAGCTTGGCATTTTTATAGAATTTAGAACGTTATGTTGAACACAAAAATGTATTCTAAAAGTTTGTTCTGTGTAATAAGATATTGAGAAAGTTTTTTTAAGTTTGCCTTGTGCCAACGATTTTAAATATTCAGTAACTTCTTCTAGTAGTAACTGTAGGGTTTTTGTGAATAACGAAAGTTAAAATGGTTTTCTTCAATTACAAACTTGTATTTTTAAACTTATGATACAAGAGGATGGTCATTTAAATCAATGGCAAAGAGTGTTTCTCTGAACTCTGTTGAAGCAGATATGACAATAATGAACGTTTTATATCTTTAATTAAATGTGTTGTTTTGCCTACTCATAGGGTAACAAAGATACGATTCGTGATAATTTCATTTAAGGGATCTCCCATACCGACGCGAATATCCGCTGTCGCGACCTATGCGGAACCGCAGCAGCTTGACCTATACCAACAGGTTTAGAGTAACAGACGCGGAACCGCTTAATTAGTCGCGGCTATGCAGCAGTTATTAACAGGGACGCTGCACGTAAGCTGTAGTGAATTTACAATGCATTTATGTAAAAATGGTGCTGGACGTTACTTATTGATTTTGTACCAAGGTTTCTCACTCTTTATTCTCTATGATTTTGAAAACGAAAATTATAAAAATATAAGATAAAAAAGAGAAAAAGAATTTTAGAAACTTCAAAACAGTATCTATAATAACTAAAAGGTTCTTACTCAATTTCTTTATTTTTAGCAACTGCTAATAAGATTAAATTAAAATTAAATTATCGTTTACAGATTGGTGTTAACGTCGTATTTACTTATATTATTATTGAATACTATATTTGGTTATGAAAAAATCGCTGCGAAAAATTCGAACCGCCAGACGTTCGCGTCGGTGTGGAAGATCCTTAAATATACATATGTATCTACAACAACTTTTTTCTTTCTAAAAGTAGGAAAAAGTGCAGAAATGTTATGCTTATGAAATTAATATTAACAGTACTATCTCTGTCCGCCTTCTCATGTTTTTGTCTTTAGCGTTTTACTTTTTTTTCTTTTTAACTGTTTCGAATTCTTGGTGGTGCTCTGCATGCATGTTTGTTTATGTGTAAGAGTATATATTTTTTTTTATATATAATGTCTAGTAATATATTCTTAATAAATAATAGATTATATTATTTTTGGTTTTCGACTGTCTTAAAAGCCAATATGTATGATGCTTTTTTAAGATTTCAATTTTTTTGATATTCTTCGTGTAAAATTTATTTTTCTTATGTCTTCAAATGTCTGCGTATGACTATTTTATAAAATAGGCGTCACATTTTAATTGTGGATAATTGTAAGTACATGTTTTTCATACACAATTGGAGTAGGCATTCAATTTGTATTTTACACCGAGTTTGAAAAACTTATTCATTATAAACCGATTTAATCAATATGTAATTATGAATTAATTGAAAACTAAAACTACGTATAGGTATTCGTTTTTTGTAATTATATGTATACTCCGTAATAATCCTCAGATATTAACGGGTATTTTTCCATTGTAGAACTACTTCCTGCCGAATTTATATATTTTTTTGTCATTTGTACTAGTGTTTTTTATGTACATAAGATAATTTTATCGGTTACCTTTAGTATATAGATTGGTATAACAAAGTTCATCGTAAAATAGATGATTGTTTACCATATTGAATCTTATCTGTACATACACACTTACATTTTGTTGTCCATTTGCATGCATAGCTTTTGGTGGGCTTGAATTTTTTGGTGCTTTTTTATTTATTCTACCATCCTAAGTCTTTGGTTCTATGTACACATGTAATATTAATATTTAAAAAGAAGTAGAACCGGAGACTTGTCTAATGACGTGGAATATTTATTAGAATTGTTCTGTAGGAGCGGTCAACGTTCCTGTGGGTAACGTATCCGAGCGGAAGGCCCTGAGGGAGAAATTACACTGTAAAAGTTTCAGATGGTATCTGGAAAATATTTATCCCGAATCGCAGATGCCTTTGGATTACTACTATTTGGGAGATGTAAGTTATTTATTAGGGATAGACCATTGGACATTCCTTTCTATAAACAAAAGTTTAATTTGTTCACGACTTAGCATATTGAATTTGCTGCTCCACTATTCAGAATTTGCATAACTAAGTAATCCTGTAGTTAGCACTCCTATTAAATGTCACATGGCA
>NW_020439296.1:362908-368498 GCF_000699045.2 Agrilus planipennis
ACAGTATTTTAGAAGACGTAATACTACTTTGCCCTGTGCTGACAGCACTCATAATTTCTTTTATATATAATATTTTAATTTGTTTATTGAGAGAAACAGATTTATTTATGTGCTTCTTCGTAAGTAATTTGGCGATGTGGTAGTTCTCAATATAACAATTTTTTTCCTTAGATTCGTAACGTGGTGACACAAACGTGTTTGGATACGATGGGCCGCAAATCCGGTGAAAACCTGGGCCTCAATTACTGCCATAATATGGGAGGCAATCAGATCTTTGCCTATACCAGACGTCAGCAAATTATGTCCGATGATAATTGTTTGGATGCATCGCAAAAATACGGTCCTGTCAAGTTGGTCCGCTGTCACGGAATGGGAGGCAATCAGGCTTGGGTTTATGATGAAGACGTTAGTTGAAATATATTTTTTGGCTTATTATTTTATCAGTCTTGATAATTTTTTGAAAATTAAAATAAAGTTTGTCTGTAATCATTTAATGCTTCTAAAATTTTCAATATTACTGAATGCCAAAAAAAAAATACACATATTCTGAAAGTTACAACCTTCAAACTGTGTGGATTTTTTATTTATTGATCGCTGTTTCAACCTTTCAATTTCTTCTTTTATAGGAACGAACGATTAAGCATGTAAATACAGGGAGTTGTCTGCAAAAGCCTGACAAATCCGATATGAGTTTACCTCTTCTACGACCCTGTGATTTGTCCCGCGGTCAACAGTGGATCATGAAAAGCAAGTTCAAGTGGCAAGCAAATAAAGAGAACGACGTTGCGGTGGACAGCTAGGGATTCATCTTCAGTTTTCAAACAAGAGAAAATCGAACATACGTTAAGTTAAAGTAAAATTTAGAAATATTTACTCATTACGTTATTAATAATCGAAAGTGAACCCGTTTCGTCGGTTTTTCCGCGCGTTGGACGAAAACGAATACTGAAACGATCACGTGGGTGAGTTTGCCGAAAAAGTAACTTTTTTAGTGAAACACTGCTGCTGAAAATGAAAATATTAATGAAAACGAATTAAGGAGAGAAAACTATTACTATTTAACGGTTAGCTAGTCAAGTTAGTGCAATTTGGTTCAAGAGCACATTCATTTGTTAAACTATTTATAAAATGAAAAACGGATTAATTAACGTTTCATCATCTACGAAATCAAAATGACAATCACTTCTACAGGATAATTTTTAAACATTTCGTCCTATTTATCCATTTAAGTTGTTAAGAAAATAGATAGATTACTTAATAACAATATTTATTTCCAAATTTATGGCAGCTGATTCTTTTCTGTTCGGATAGAAACTATTTAAATAAGCCTTTAGGTTTATTAAAACACCATAAAATGAACTTCATATATGAATATAATTTCAGTTCATTGATAAAAGTAACGAAATAATTTGTACCGAGAAAATAAAATTAATTTTAAACGTTGAAAGGGACTAGGAGCAATAACAATGTTAAAATAATAATAATTGTTTCTAAAAAATTTTCTTATTAAGTAATTTTTTAATTGTTTCTCACACATTCTAATGATTCATAACATTTAAGATCAGTCCTACAGTTAAACACAATATTTATGTTTGGTGGTTATATTAGACCATTTTCGGTTTTTCTAATTTTTTTTGTATTTACCCATAGTTGTGAAAGATATTTTATATTGAACGGATGATGGTACCACTCAAATTTTGAAATGTGTTTTTTTCTTATTACATGTATAAGTATCCATAATTTAAAAAAAATTGGTACGGTGTAGTTAATATGAAATGTAGTTAATAATGGGAGAATACAAAAAATTGGCAAAAATGCCATGTGTTTAACTGCTATTATGTTATAAATTATTAGAATAAGTGTAAATATCATTAAAACAATTATTATAGTATACTTATTGAACTGTTCTGGGGCCCACTTTCAACCTAGTCCTTTTCTCCTCAGTATTTTTATGCATTTCGATTTCCCTAATTATAATTCCCTCCAATTTTACAAAAAAAAAATAGCGAGAGAACAAAATAATGCATAATTTTTGATATGATAGTCTCATTTTTTAATAATATTCGCCTTTCACAACATACATGCGTCATGACCAAAATAAACTTAAAGTGTTCGTACTAGTTTTAGAAGGTTTCATAAGCTTTCTTTTTTTTTGAAATTTATTTTTTATATTCCTTATATAATTTTTTCCTAATCACACGAAATAAGGAAACTTAGGAAACCTCTCATGAATACTGTTTTTTTTTTCATTCAAAAATTTTAATAAAAAAAAGACGAAAAAAGGCAAATTGTATATAAATGAGTGTGTGATAATTTGTTACATTTGTTTTGTGTTTTGAATAAAAANTAAAGACGTTAAATTTAATTAAAGTCTACATATCACCATTTTATTGGAAAGATCGAATTAAGCAATAAAAGTTGTTAGTCATTGTGCGGTAATATTGTAAGGGTAGTTTTTGTTATTGTACTGATTTAATAGGTAATGGCATAAATAGTAGATGTGAAAAAGGCGTAAAAATCCACAGTATTTTAGAAGTAGTAAATTGATAAGAGAATCTCATAATTAGTTTTTATTTTTTCCTTTTGAGTGAATTGTTTATCGAATGTTCTTTGTAGAGATTGCGTTCAGGGGGTGCCAAAAATACTTTCTTTTTCCATTTTTTTGTTCCCAGTATATTAACTTTTGTAATTCAATGAGAAAATGTATAACATAGACATAAATAGCGTGATATATTTTTAAAAATTTACAGAATTTACAATAGAATTATGTAGTTATACAAAAATGCCGATGTCATCCATCTCCTAATGTTTAAAATTGTAAATGTAAATAATACACAATGTAATATCTTCCATGATAGGTGATATAATGTGTATATAAGTATTAATGTAGATAATTTATGTAACATAAAACTCCACTTTTTCGCTGTAAAATACCTATTGCTCTGAATGCTGATGTATTCAATGTATAAGCGCATGCAGCATTACCGTGACTTATTTCAGAGGAACATTCTTGTTGTCTTTTCCCATTGTAGAAGTTCCTTGTGCATTTTGGAAAAAGATTTTCTCAAATTTTCTGTTCTTTATTACTATTTTAAAAACTTTCAATCATTTTTAGTTTTTCATTAAGTAGGTAAATTTTATCATCACAGGGTCGTTAGTTTGGAGACTTGTAGAACATGTATTTCCCTATTTTTGTATGCTAAGTTGATCTTCCCATTTTCCGAAAACTATAACATCACGTATCATTTACTATTTACACACTGTAATCTAATTTAGACCCTCCCTTGCCTTCCTATAGTTTTGTTTTCGCTTCTGGTATACCTCTGTGTAGTCCTTCATGTTCCAGAAAGTGATCTGTTTTTCCCTATTGACACTTACAGCGTCCTTTGCTCTCCTAGTCTTTTCAATATATCCTAATTTCCAACATGTTCTATGTATGGTGTTTTCATCATCATCCTGTAACATCACATTTCAAATGTTTCTAGTGAGCGATAATTAAATTAAAACAAAAAGGAAGTTCTTAAAATTGGAATTAAGAGCACAAAATATGAGAAATTTGTTTTTAGGCACGTACCTACAAGGAAATTTAAAGGAAAAGAAAACAAAAATTTTCATCTGAAGCAGGTCATCTTAATGAGACATTCTCAATTTGAATATTAAATTGACATAGGTACCCAATGATTATAAGCCGACAAATGAAAAAATATCGAAATTTTATATGCGTACATATATANCCTACAAGGAAATTTAAAGGAAAAGAAAACAAAAATTTTCATCTGAAGCAGGTCATCTTAATGAGACATTCTCAATTTGAATATTAAATTGACATAGGTACCCAATAATTATAAGCCGACAAATGAAAAAATATCGAAATTTTATATGCGTACATATATATATATATATATATATATTTACTCAGTGGAATCGGAAAATGCAAATTAGGCCTTTTTTATTTCGGTAATCTGTAAACAGGTGGTGGTGCAAAATAAGCTTATATCCTGAGATGAGAACTAACTTTTTAAATAAGAGATAGAACAACTGTTTTTTGTTTTTTTTTTTTATTCCTGTCCTGTAATCTTGGCTGATTTTTGTATGTATTCTTACACTGGGGTGCGCTGAAAAATTTCATCATCCCTTGTGTGATTATGAAATAAGTTCCCTGTTTAAAGTATCTTAAGATATTTGGATGTTTCATTCTTACCAGCAGTCCACCTGATGTACAGTCTAATGCAAGGCAGAAGTTTCTCTTCAGCCTCCTTTTAGGAATCATGGGACTGCTGCCTCAGTATTTGTCTAAATAGTTAAACGAAGCTACAGAAAACCTTCGACCAGAGTAGACAGAGGTGAAATTGAGTCGGTTTTAGTTGAGACTGCTAGATCACGACGTTGGGTAAGCATCCGCACATAAAAGGTATAACTTGATTTATATACATAGGTACGAGAGGTTTCAGAAACGGACAAAACAAGGCAGCTTAACTGTAAGGGCTCAATTTTTTCCATTAACACGGAAATCCAGAAAAATGGTAGTGGAAAGACAACTACATTGTAATTCTCTCGCGATGCTGGCAAGCGATTAGCTATACATTGCTAACTGTTGTTTCTCACACATTCTAATGATTCATAACATTTAAGATCAGTCCTACAGTTAAACACAATATTTATGTTTGGTGGTTATATTAGACCATTTTCGGTTTTTCTAATTTTTTTTGTATTTACCCATAGTTGTGAAAGATATTTTATATTGAACGGATGATGGTACCACTCAAATTTTGAAATGTGTTTTTTTCTTATTACATGTATAAGTATCCATAATTTAAAAAAAATTGGTACGGTGTAGTTAATATGAAATGTAGTTAATAATGGGAGAATACAAAAAATTGGCAAAAATGCCATGTGTTTAACTGCTATTATGTTATAAATTATTAGAATAAGTGTAAATATCATTAAAACAATTATTATAGTATACTTATTGAACTGTTCTGGGGCCCACTTTCAACCTAGTCCTTTTCTCCTCAGTATTTTTATGCATTTCGATTTTCCTAATTATAATTCCCTCCAATTTTACAAAAAAAAAATAGCGAGAGAACAAAATAATGCATAATTTTTGATATGATAGTCTCATTTTTTAATAATATTCGCCTTTCACAACATACATGCGTCATGACCAAAATAAACTTAAAGTGTTCGTACTAGTTTTAGAAGGTTTCATAAGCTTTCTTTTTTTTTGAAATTTATTTTTTATATTCCTTATATAATTTTTTCCTAATCACACGAAATAAGGAAACTTAGGAAACCTCTCATGAATACTGTTTTTTTTTTCATTCAAAAATTTTAATAAAAAAAAGACGAAAAAAGGCAAATTGTATATAAATGAGTGTGTGATAATTTGTTACATTTGTTTTGTGTTTTGAATAAAAATATTTATATATATTTAAAAAAGACAGATTAAAGACGTTAAATTTAATTAAAGTCTACATATCACCATTTTATTGGAAAGATCGAATTAAGCAATAAAAGTTGTTAGTCATTGTGCGGTAATATTGTAAGGGTAGTTTTTGTTATTGTACTGATTTAATAGGTAATGGCATAA
>NW_020439296.1:369935-384150 GCF_000699045.2 Agrilus planipennis
TAACATTCCAAAGTTTACAGGTGTGAAAAGTAAACCAACTCCAGGAGGAATACCGTAGCAGAGAATTTGTTATTTCAGTGGAATTCAAATAAATATCCAGTTGCTCTCAGTCATGGGTTGAAAATTAACTGCATGATGTTACAAGGCGAAGACGAAACAGCAAATCAAGAATATAATCCATGCATCCAATCTCTTCTGTGCAAAATAAAAACTGTCAATTAATATTAATGAATTAATAATATTAATGAAGCCATGTATTCTCACCTTAATTAACTGTAGATCGTAATGTTCCAAAGTTTGCAGGTGTGGAAAGCAAACCAACTCCAGCAGGAACACCATAGCAGAAATTTTGTTGTTCCACTTGAAATCAAATAAATCTTTAGTTGCTCCCACTAATCGGCCGAAAATCAACTGCATAGTGTTGCGAAGTGAAGATGAAAATATCAAATCACGAACGAAGTCGAGAAAAGACCACACCCGTGTAGACGGTTGCTCGAGTAGCGCCAAACTGAAGTCATTTGTTCGATAATCTGCAAAGATGGACAAAAAAATATATTAATTACACTATTAAGTAAGAAAAGAATTATACACACCTAAAAATAAGCACCAAAAAGCAAGTAAAATTGTTAAATCATAATAAAATGGCGACAAACGTCATTTTACACCATGACCATAGATCATGACAAAAATATGGAGAATTATAGATGCACGATAATACGTCAATTTATACTCATAGATAATAGATACACAAAGGGTAATACTCTCAACATTCTTCTGTTACTACTGATTGTCAATAGTTGGCCGTTTTCCAGTTCGCCTCTATGGTATAGGTTTCATTCGATTAAAAAGTAATATCCGTTCAGTAATCGATTTACAATAGAAATAGATACAATTTGGTCGGATTCGAGGAAGTTTTAGGTATAATATATATATCTTTTTAAAGCTATTTCCAATAAGAAAAAGTGAAATTTTCGGATAAGCCGTGATTCGGAAGTTTTATTTTCTGTTTTCTACAAAACAGTAATACTAATAAGTATAATAAATTAGCAGCAGTAATAATCATAGATAAGACATGATAAGAGATATATGTATAATAGTAGCGACTTTCGAACACTTCGACGTATGCAGTTGAAGTTCGTTTTTAACTCAGATTATTTTGACTGCTTCTCTGCTCGTTTCAGACGCATGTCAGGTTACCTTTTGTTTATCTATAATCTATGTGTCAGACACTCGTTAGCACATTACGTATATACTGTGCATATATATGTCCAGTAATCAGTTTTTATTTGCAGAAGCAGAAGGTTATTCTTTTTGTGATTAAGTTCCATAATTTTAAATTATCGTGTTCCTACTACTTTAAGTTTTTTAATAGTTTATTTATTATTTGTTAATTAATATTTAATTGTAAAAATATGTCGTCTCCTTGGGCAAAAATTGCGACCCCAGAACCAGTGAATTTTGAAGATATTTTATCTGAAGAAATTGCTAAGGAAATTCAATCTAAAGAAGATCAAAAATATGCTAAAAAGGTTCTGAAGGAATTAAGGGAGGCTGAAGGCATCAATTCTCCAGATCCTCCACCGATTTTATTTGCAGATGAAAATGCAACATACAAATCTGATGAAGCGATTGCCAAGATGTTACAGAAGCAGTACGATTTGGAGTATGATGATATGTTAAAAAAGACAGAAAATAAATTTAACGGTGATTCCAAAGTGTCCATATCATTCAGTAATTATCGTAGGGCACATGACCAAGAAGGTAATGAATCATTTTTATTTTAAAGTGAGGTTAGAATTGTATTCATTATTCATAATATTGTGAAATCTTATAAAATTATTTAATACAAATATAAATAATAATACTGATAGGTATTAAGAAAAAAAATATGAAGTGCTATTTAAGTTGTTAAGTTACCTAATTGAAATATAATAAATAGTTTTTTGTAACCAATCATCATTAAGTAAGTACCAAATAGTAATTTTCACAAAAACAGACCTTCAGCTTTAGGAGAGATTCTTTCATGATATGGTCTTTGAATAAATATTTATTATGACCTTAATCATCCCATACTTTTCCAGTTTTGTTTCCTATAATTAGTGGAAATATCACCTGATATTTGTGTTATAGCCAGTGATTTAGAAGAAGATGGGTTTTTGGAAGATCCTAGTGAGAAGAGAGATTGGGATAGGTTTGATTATGTTGAGAGACAGTTCAATATTATTCCATCTTGTGGATACAGAATGAAAGAAGATGGGACAATGGTCACTAAACATGATATGGTAATGAGTGGTACACGAAATGCATGCAAAATGATGAATTTTCCACCTGATTTTCATACCGGTGATGGAGCAGGATTTGATTTGCAAATGTCTAATAAAGTATTCAACAGGTATGCTTTCCTTGTAAAGTATTATTAAAAATTTGTTCATAATGGTCCATATTGCACTTGTATAAGCTACATATTAAATTAAAACTTACCAAAAATTTTTAGCTTGAAAATATACTCCTCTAAGGAAGAAGCACGAAGAAAACGCATGAAAGATAAGAAAGAAGATCGTGCAACAGCTGAGTTTGGAATTGACCAGTTCACTCGTATTCTTTTATTTAAAATAATTAACAATCGCATCCTAGAAAATATAAATGGCATTATTAGTATAGGTATAGTTGGTCATTTTTAAAAAAAATTGAATTGAAAATTGATAAGAGTAAATATCAAATAGTATTGTATGTTTAGGCAAAGAAGCTGTAATATTACATGCCGAAAGTGACCCATCATATTCTGATGCCATACTACCAAAGGAATGTGTCGTTAAAGTTTACAAAACAATTTTGTCTGAATTCAAACAAAGAGATCAATATATTAGAGATGATTACCGTTTTACAGAGCGTATGGGCAAGCAGACTATGCGAAAAACTATGTACCTTTGGGCAGAGAAGGTAAATAACATAATAATTAATTCTGTATGTGTATGTTGTTTTTCTGTAGGAAATGCATAACTTGAATAGGATGAAAAGGGTTGGAATACCTTGCCCAGAAGTCGTATACTTGAAGCACCACGTCTTGGTAATGAGTTTTATAGGAGAAAATCATAAGCCAGCACCTAAATTAAAGAATGCAACATTGGATGAATGTGAATATGAAGATGCCTATCATCAAGTAAATACAAAACATGTTTTTATATACATTTTAAGAATATCATCCCTACTTAGTTGGATAACTACAATTCTATTTGAGTTACTATGACAGAATGAACTCCTTTTAGGTGATAGAAAATATGAAAATTTTATATCAAAAAGCTAAGCTTATTCATGCTGATTTATCAGAGTACAATATCTTGTGGTATAAAGGCAAATGCTATTTTATTGATGTTGGTCAGTCAACAGAACCCAGACATATAGGTTCATTTGGATTTTTGATGAGGGATTGTGAAAACGTTTGTAATGTAAGTCTTTCTTTTGATAAGTGAATCTTTTGAAAAATAACTTTTATTATTATAGTTCTTCCAACGTAAAGGAGTTCCTAATGTAATAGAGCCTGAGAAGTTATTCTTTGAAATAACTGGTTGTGAATTTGCGGATCGGTTGGCCCTTGAAGCTGTAGAAAGTAAATATAAAGCGAAACCTCATTTGGCAAACCTTGAAGATACTGACTCGCCATTGGTAGATGAATTTGAAGAAACCTGGCAAAGGGTAAAAAGTGGAGAATTGGCCAAAACAGTTCAGGTAGCCGATAAACCTGTTGTACCCTTAGTGGAGACTCCAGCAAATTAAAAGTTTTGCAGTAAAGAATGCTAATGTATATATATATATATACTTAGATGTAAATTGACAGAAAATGGCTTGATAAGAACAAACAATTATTTTTATTCAGTGTTTATGTTATTTTTTGCAATAGTTTAAAATAAAGTCTTAACATGTGGGTTATCTTTCTTTCTACTTAATTTTATCGTATTTAAATATTGATTGTGGTTGGCAATTTCTGGGAAAACCCCATATGGGGGAGAATGTAGAATTGTCGAGGGACTGTTGTGGTATGGTTTACAAGAAGCGATGAGGAAAACGTTAACAAATGGTATTGAAAAAATATTTTGTTTTTTATAATCGAAAAGAATAAAATGTATCTTTTTGTAAAAGTTTAAACAAAATTGATTAAGTAACCGGAATAATTAACATGTAATGATGCAATAGACACTTCCTTCGATAATATGTCAATATATCTCTAATTTATGATCTTGTCAACGTGTATTTCAACATAACCTTATTTTGTTTAGACTTTCAGTGGTTAATTATTGTTATTGCCGGTTAAAATACAGTAAATATTCATTAGTTGTACGTTCTCACGAACATTAAAACTATCCAGGAATTATTCATGAGTGCCAGTGTTTCATTTAGCTACAGCTATGTCTGAAAAAAAGGTAAATATAAACTTAACTGAAGATTGAGTTCGCAATATTTGGTTCGTATGCTGTTTTTAAGGGCGCAGGAGATCAGAAAGAGAAAAAACGAAAAGAATCGATTCTAGACCTATCAAAGTATTTGGAGAAGAGTATCCGAGTGAAATTTGCCGGAGGTCGAGAAGCATCAGGTATACTGAAAGGTTACGATCCACTTTTGAATTTAGTTTTGGACAATACCACAGAGTATTTAAGAGACCCAGATGACCCGTACAAATTAACCGAAGACACAAGACCATTAGGACTAGTTGTATGCAGGGGAACATCAGTTGTTTTAATATGCCCAGTTGATGGAATGGAAGCTATTCAAAATCCCTTCATATCTCAAGAATAATTACAATAGCATTACAGTTATAATTTCCTTTGTAATTTAAGATTAATTTGTAACATAAAATAAATGGTAATTCTGAAAAAAAAAATTATTTGTAATTGAATTAAGAATCACGAAAATGCTTAAATAATTTGGATAATCAAGATACAGATAGTAACAGGAAAGTAACGCCTACAGAAAAACGCAAAAGAATGTTAAATGCTGTGTACTGGTATTAACTTGCTTCCTAACCGTTAAAATTGTATTGCAAAACATCGTATTTCAAATGTAAATAATGATTGTATACAATGAAACGAAATATGTACGTGTATGAATATAAAGGAATATTTGGATTACGATTTCGTTGAAAGTGGATATGTTGTACGGCTTATTTTGTAGGTACACAAAGTAAGGGACATGGCCACAGAAAAACCTTAAAAAAATAAATGATTCATAGGTTGGATTCGTGTAATCATGGGTTGGGTTGGGTTTAGTTGTTTTACTTAATTTTTTTTCGACTTCCGAAACTAGGCGAAGGGATGGTTTTTGCCGTCAATATATGTACACATGGGCGTACCGAGGTGAAAAGGGCATTTTATTTAAAGTTAATTTAACTAAAATAGACGCGGTCATGGTCGAATCCTAGTAACAGTTAATTTTATAAAGAACTTAGATGTACCAACTTTGTACCAGTGACTTAAATATGAATAATTTATGGATACTATGCAACAATAATTTCCTATTTTGCCTTTTTCTGTTTACAACTAAGAAATATTTAAGTACCAATAAATTTTATTCAAAAGTATGCACCCACCTTTGTTCAGTCCTATTTGTTCCTCAAATTCCTAAAAGTATCTACTTATTAGGATTCCGACATTGAAAGAAAGGTTGTAGCACGAGTTTGGGGCAAAAATCTGAAGTCAGTATCTTGTAAAGGTACTTTTTGGTTTTCATATTACCAAGGATGCTCTACTTTCCGATTAATCTGGTGGTTGTATCTATTTTGAATGAACTGAACTGATGAAATACCTGTAACAGAGGAATTGAAATAGTACAACCAAAATAGGCCATTCTATCAGGAATTATCAAGTCAACCGATGAGTTTCGTTATGACATCGCACGACCTTCGGTTTTTAAATTTTCTTACTAGTACAGTTGACAAATTTTAAGTAATTGGTTTATTGTCTGGACAATTGGGGGGTTGGACAGTGACAGTCGAGGAGAGAAATTTTAATAGCGACCCAAAAACTGAAAAATTGAACGAAATTCCACATATTTTTCGATCATCTTCATCACCATAAGGTCGTCAGTCCTAAGACTGGTTGGACACACACCTCCACTCTTTCCTATCCTGAGCTAATCTTCGCATTTCCCTAAAACTAGAACAACCCACATCTCTGACTCCTCCTTTCTAGATGCTGATACAGCTACATCATCTGCAAATCTAAGCATACAAATCTTTTACCCCTGTATATCTATCTCTACAGTTGTCCTGTCTTTAATGAAGTTGATTGCGACTTCGATGTGCAACCCAGTCTGACTCTGTTCCTAATATTTACTTCTCTACGTTGCTGCTCCAGCTCTATAATTTTCTATTACTCTTTATACAAACTATGAGTCACTTTACTATCTCTGTAATTCATCCCTATATTTTTAAGTATATTTAACATCTTGTTCCATTTAACATTGTTAAAAGCCTTTTCTAAATCTATAAATCCTATGTACGCACTCTTTCCTTTTTCTATCGTTTTCGGTGGCTAGAATGGTCTTCCGCGTTCCTCTATTTCTTCTTAACCCAATTTATCTTCCCCTAATAGTTCTTCCGCCTTTTTTTCCAGCCTACTCTGTAAAATTCCAGTTAAGATTTTTGACGCATGGGAAGTTAAGCTAGTTGTTCTAAATGTCTCGCACCTATCCGCGCCTCTCTTTTTAGGTATGGTTACTACCACACGTTCCACTTATAATCCTCTGGGACTTTCCCCGTCTCGCAAATGTGACTAACTAGCTTAAACATACAATCTCTAACCTCTTCTCCTGCATGTTTTAGAAATTCTGCCTGTATTCCTTCTAGACTTGGCGCCTTATTATTTAGTTTTTTTAATGCAACACCGAATTCTTCTCTCATTATGGGATAATCTAGCTCCTCTATCTCCAGACTATCTTCCTTCTCTAATATATTTCCTAACTCATGGCCTGCGTATAGATTCTCTAAATATTCTTTCCACCTATCTGCTTTTTCCTCAATTTCTATCAAAATGACTTGGTATATTTGTAGCTGCTGACTTTCGGCACGTTTTAATGCAGTTCCATTCTGTCTCTATGTCCCTGTTATTCGTTTCTCCCGCCTCCTTTAGTATTTGGTCTGTCCTTGTACCTAGCCTATTACGAGTTTCGTTACATTTTCTAAGTCAAGACGTCCCCTACCTTTCCACTTTTCAGAATTTTCAATTTAAGATTGGTCTTCATAACTACTACGTTATTGTCGTTATCTATATCTGCTCCTGGATAACTCCTACAACTATTAGGCTTTCCTGCTCTTCCACTAGATTTAACACGTCTTCTATCTCTGCATAAACCGCTTCTACGTCTTCATCATTGTAAGATGATGTAGACATGTAGACCTGCACTATCACCGTTTTTACCGACTTCGAGTTTAATTTAACTATAACTATCCTATCGCTTTTTTGTAAATAACTTTCTACACTCTGCCCTGCTTTCCTACCCATTACAATTCCTACCCCCGAATTACCTTTCACCGATCCTGTATGTATTATTTGAAAGCCTCCACTCCAGAACTCTCCAGTTTCTGGCCAACGGACTTCACTAACGCCTACTATATCTAATTCTAGTCTATTCATCTCAAATTTCAAATTTTCGAATTTCCCTACTTGCCTCATTGTCCTAACATTCCACGCTCCGATTCCGACCTTCCCCTATTGCACATATCGGTGACACCCCCCGAGGTATCATTTGAGTTCGGATTGTTTTTTTTTTGGGATATCATAATGTGGTAGTTTCCCGTTGCCTTCCACATCGCAGTATTGTGCACCAGAATGCCATACCTGCCACCCTGATGGTTGAACCTATGGTCCGGCTCCCTAAATCACTGAAACTCGCAAACCGATTCACCCATTCTAATTTGCACGAGCTTCGTCAAGGTTCAAGTCCCGTCGGATCGACTTTGTATTAAATAAAACTAAATTGGTAACCATTAAAAGAATCATTAATGCGAATTGATTCTATTATCTGTATTCTTTTTAATGGAATCCATTAATAAAGAAACAAATGATTCTAATAAAACTATGAGGGATTACAGAGCCCCAAGACCTGTCGTCGTTTACGTGTTTAGATGCTTTCAAAATTAAGTAGTAGGTAGGTATTTAAACGTTTTATGATGATTTTATCTATGAAAACAAGTATCTACGAAGTGATTATTAATATTTTAAATTATAAAACAACGATTTGTTACAAAATAGTATTCCATTTAAAGTACAATGTCGCTTGCTTATACATACCTTTTTATTAGAAAAAAATTTGAATATTAAGTTACTATATTTTTATGTAAATATGTTTTTTTGTATAGATTTTTTATAAAATATAATTGTAAATTTAGGTTTGCCTGGCCAAGTATCTAAATAATCTTTAAAAATCTTTTCGTTTTATGATAGTTCCTAACAATTAAATGTTTGTATATTATTTTTCTTCGTTTTTTAAACAAAAAGTTCATTTCAAATGCTTTAAGAATATTAATAGGGGTTAAATTATATAAGTAAAATTCATATGAAAATTCACCTAATTTTTATCTACTACAAAGGAGTCCTGGGTTCGATTCCCGGCGAGGTTGTAACAGTAGCAACAACTACAAACATTTCACAGCCATCTTCGTAAAAAATTAAACGATTTTGGTTGCATTTACAGTAAGTGCAAAACTAGAGAAGATGAGTATAGGGAACCATAGTACCATTCGAAAGAGAATAAAATTCTGCACAAGGCTAAGAAAATACATACAGGGTGTTCCATTTAAAAAAAACAGACTTACGACTGTTTGAATTTAACCAAATCCGCCATTAAATATTTAACACCCTGCATGTAATTAACCCACTTTTAAGGTATGGACGGGAAGTTTGAGAGCATAGCTATCTTTTTTGAGAATATTGTTGCTCCAGCTTTCTTACTGTAAAATAGGCATGCCTTTTCGCTACCTACTTAGAAGTAGAATAAAAAATCATAAGTAGAATTCAAAACCGTCATAATATATAGTGTTCCATTTAAAATAACGAAGTTGATGTTAACATCCGGTATAACCGGAAGTGCTCCATAGATGCCGTTATTTGAATTGAGGAGAGCATACCCAATAACGCTATTGTAGAAATTTTCAAAATTTAGATCGCTGTAGTTCCAGACATATTCTAATGGGTGGTCACCATGAGACACCCTGTATATACATTAGACCGACAAATCTGTGACCTACGTTTCGCCGTTCTTACTGTTGTCACCTCTCGTACCTTACATGTCAAGGCATTGTTCCCGGTTCAATTCCCGACTATAGTCCAGTCAAAATAGACATTTGACTAAGCCAAAATTCGTCTAGAGCTGAAAATTGGCAGAGACGTTAAATACGTCATTATAAATAAAATGTCAAAAGTCCCCTGCGATCGTACTTCTGCAAAAAAAATTTATTCAAGGTCAAAAGTGCAAAATTAAGGTTTTTTCGATTTTTTTCGAAAACGGTAAGTTTTAATGTGAAAATAGGCCAGCCAAAAGTTGTAGATCATACAATTCTCTACAAAAATGACCCAGTCACTTTTTCACTTACGACTCACCATTCGTGAGATATCGCGGTTTTAATCATTAGAAAATTCATATTTTACATAATATGCACACATTTCCGCGCCACCTATGGAGTAATGTACTTGGCGCATTTTTTTTTACGGTGTTTCCCCAGTAGGTATACTCCACGATCTATTGTATTGAGGGTAGCGACAATTTTTCCTCGTGAATTTGAGGTAGATTGTAATGAATAAAAAATTAAACGAATTTTATTATTAATTTTAGAAAGTTAATTTTTTCACTGCTTTTTCTACGGCAACTGAGATTGACAAACAAGCAAACATACCTAAGTACTGTAGAACAATATTTTATAACAATGTTTTAATTACAGTTTTTAAAACAGAGTTTAGACGTGAATTTAGTTTTAATTGGTATATGTGGTAGGTACATCTAGTTGTAAGTCCTTCGTTTGCTTTTCTTTCGTAATTTTCACTCTCTCTCTTGTACTATACTTTTATGATTACGATTGTGTAGAGGCATACGTATCTCAACAATATTTGTAGTAATATAAGTATGCTATATTCTGTTCTTTTTTTTTTCTCGCCGTCGAAAATAACAAAAGATAACATCGCGACTGATTTAGTTGTCCGAAGGTCCGTTGGCACACTTGCATTTGTTCGAAACACGAAATTAGTGCTGATAAAACGAACCTACGGCATTCTTTTTTTTATTGTATAACAAAATATTAGACAGTACTCTCGTATGGAAATTTTCTAATATATAATTACCGACTCTATTTCGAAATGCATCCTACATATGAGTATGTATGACGTAGAAGTTTAAGAGCAAGCGACTTTAAAAAAATATTTCACTGTAATAAATATGGTAATTATTGTCTGGAAAGGTCAGTTGATTGGATTTAGTAAAGCATATATATATTTATATGATGCGTACAGAATAATTTTCGTACCTACTTATTGATATTGAGACCTATAATAGACATTATACAGGGTGTTTGTTGGTATTGTTAATGGCTATTTCTTTGTTAAAAAACCGGTTGTCTGTAAAGTCGGTTTACTGACGATAGTTGAACGTGACAACGTCATAAGAAAATACTGATGGAATGGTTTCATTTTTCAAAAGAAAATTTTAATTTTATTTGTTTGATAGATATTTTGTATGGATATAGAGAAGGAGGTAAATGGAAATGTATTATTGTATAGGAGCTGTCCACGCAGACGCATCGCTCACTCAAGTAGGAGAGAGACAGATGTCGAACGCTGCCGAACGCGGAAGCCGATCGTGCCTCTTTGTCGCTCGTTCCGCGCTCTCGCTTGCACTTCAAGCCTTAAATGGAACGCCTCAGAGCGAGGTAACGCCGCATGAGTCATATTTTTTCGTGCGTGCAGCCGGCTCCATCGAATTATAAGACGTTGTCACGTCAAAACTTTTACTTAACTTCACTTGTTCAAGAATTAGTTTTATTTGATTTAGAACATAAACGCGAGCAAAACCCCTGGTAAACCCAGTATTTAATAAAAAATTGAAGAAAAATATTTTCTGGCGCAATTTATTTGATGGTAAATTCAAATGCGCAATGGTTAGAAAAACTATACCATACGTATACAGGGTAATTATCCCGAATGACACCTCCATAATACTTTAAAGGAAAATATTGGTTTACAACATACCTATATGATGCACGAGGGTGAGTTTTTAAGTTCGAGAAATGGGTAGCTAGGTCATTAGTGAGGGTACTGACTCGAGTCATTACGAATTAAGCAACTCATTATTAGTAGATATAAATACCATGTTTTATCGTAATTAGGTGAGTAGTCTTTGGCTATCGTCGACGAAACAAGTGAATCTGGAACAAATTGTGAAATATGGAGAAAATCCAGTACAGCCCTGTTATAAAGTTCCTTACGAAGCAAGGAAAATAAGTTCAAACAATACTGGAAGAGATGTCATCTGTTTACGCGGACTCTGGCCCACGTTTACAAGTGGCATACCCTCTCTAAGCAAGGCAGAGACTCACTTGAAGACCATCCACGGCCAGACCGTCCGATCGAGATGACCACTCCGCAAATCATTCAAAAAGTCGAAAAATTAATATTGGAAGGTGCCCGACTTAAGGAGAAATAGCTCGCAGAAACGGTAGGAGTATTAGATACAACCATTTTTTAAAAATTTTCACGGTCATCTTGACATGACTAAAGTTCAGTATTAATTTAAAATCATTTTTTCGATTTTTTATTTACCCACTACAAACTACCTCAAATTAATGAGGGAAAAATTGTTGCTGTTGTCGCACCCCCGCCGGGACCTTTGGCTTTACGCACCAATGTTCTACCACTAAACTACGAGAGGTGACAAGGTCGGTTAGTCGTGGTCGCTGTTGTCACCTCTCGTAGTTTAGTGGTAGAACATTGGTGCGTAACGCCAAAGGTCCCGGGTTCGAATCCCGGCACGAGTGTGACAACAGCATCAATTTTTCCCTCATTAATTTGAAGTAGCGTGTAGTGGGTAAATAAAAAATCGAAAAAATGATTTCAAATTAATATTGCATATTAATCCACTATTAAGTAACTAACAATGTCATAGGATTTCATATAATGACCAAAGTTGGCGCAAGAAGGGTACCGAGAATGCTCACTCCGCCTCAAAAAACAAGAGCGTGTGGAATGTTTTCGCGCGTTTTTGGACCTATGTGGTGCAGATAAAGATGGAGTATTGACTCAAATTGTTACTGGGGACGAAACTTGGTTTCATCATTATGCACCTGAGTCCAAACAGGACTCTATGCAGTGGCACAAAAAAGGCACACCACCACCCAAGAAATTTAAGAAGTCACAATCGGCTAGGAAAATCATGACGACAGTCTTTTGGGACTCAGAAGCGATCCTGTTGATCGATTATAAAGATAAAGGTGTCTCCATAACTGTGGATGAAAATTGACCAAAGATGTCCTTTCTCTGCACGACAACGCGCCTGTTCACAAAAACCGTGTTGCGATGGCTGCCCTGCAGAAGGTTGGATTCGAAATTTTGCGTCACCTACCCTACACTCCCGATATAGCTCCCAGCGATTAGTATCTATTCCCAAACTTGAAAAGTCTTCGTGGGAAGAAATTTTCAAGCGACGAACAAGTGAAGGATGCAGTTTCGGCGTATTTTTCAGACAGACAAAACATTTTCTTTTTTTGAAGGTATACGTAAGCTAATTGAAAGATTGGTAAAAATGTATAAAGGTACTAGGTGAATATAATGGCACATTGAAAAGAAAAAATAATTCGTACATTTAGTTCCATTTCTTACCCGCCCTTCCGCGAACTTAAAAACGCCCTCTCGTGCACAGATACGTGACATGTTAGCTAGAAACAAATGGTTTATTGATAGAAGTTGTTCAACGAGCAGCTATTTATTTGACAGTCTTAATGGTTATTACTAAATTGACAAAGTAACTATTAAATACTGAGTTAATTAACTAATTGGATAGACACAACTATAATTGATTGCATCTCGTTCGTCCAAAAAAAAGCTTACGATTGGTTAAATACCTGACAGAATAAATTTCGTCAGTATTTCATAATCCAATGTCATCACATGGTAGGTATTTATTATTATGCAAACTCTGGGATTCCATTTATGCCTCACTGAAACAACTGCTATTTTTACCTACAGGTTTTAAGATCGTCCATAGAATTTTCACCCCTTTCAGAAAACATAAAGCAACTCGATAGTGACTTTACTCAAAATATTCTCGCGCTTTTTAGTCACTTGGACAGTACTTTTTCGATGTTTTCAGTTTTTTTGTACATACATATAAACCGTTTATTTTATGTAGGTAATGTAAATTGTTCATCGGAGATAGAAATTACATATTTCTTTGTTGGTTTTTTTTATTTTATGTATCATCATCATAATAAGGTTTTTAATTTTAAGACTGGTTGGACACACACCTCCACTCTTTTCTATCCGAAAACTAAAACATCCCACATCCTTAAATATTTGTGAAGAGTAATCTAATCTAGGTCTACATTTACTCCTATTAACTCCTGTTTCTGCCTTTAATGTCTCTGACTAGCCGTTCAAGCTTTAGAAGGTGTCCTACCAACCTATCTTGCCTATTTCTGATTGAGTTTCATAGTGCCCTGTGTTCTAATCTCTCTAATATCTCTTCATTAATTTTCTCTATTCACGATATCCTCAACATTCACCTGTAACATCACATTTCGAACGGCCCGCCGTTCACGTTTTGCACTCGTATAGAGTCGTGCTCCAGACATACTAACTTTTAACAGTATTTCTAAATTAACCCTTCTCGAGCATAGAAGTGACTTCATTTTATTAAAGGCATCTCGACCTTGCACTAGTCTTGGGTGATAACTGTTTTTAGTTACCAGTTATCGATAACAAAAAAATATCGATAACTATAACTATCAATAATTATCGACATACTGATAACTATCGATATATATGATAAAAATCGGTAGTTATCGATACATTGATAACAATAAGCAATTAATAACTATCGATATATGTATATACAGGTACATCATTTTTAATTCATAGAGATTTGTTTCTAAGTAAATCAATACCATGAATGTATAACTGTTTATTATTTTATTTATTTTTTCCTAGAAAATATTTAAAAAATCCCATAATTACCAATATAT
>NW_020439296.1:385312-399560 GCF_000699045.2 Agrilus planipennis
TGAGGAGCTTGACGAATCAGTCTATAGAGATGGCATTAATAGACTGGAACACCGCTATGAGAAATGTATCAGCCTTGGAGGAGATTATGTTGAGAAATAAAAAAAAAAAATTTTTAAAAACCTTGTTTTTCTTGGTCAGGCCGGAAACTTATCAATCCACCCTCGTATTATATCGCCTAGCTTCTTTGTCTGACTCAAAATCTTTTAAACAAAGCAGATCATTCCTCAAAAGTTATAAATTACATTATTGGACTTTCACGTTTCCAGTTTTCATTTTAGCAGACCTTGGGGAATCTGATCAAGAATGACGAACATTTATTATTATTAATTTGAATTTTGCATTGGATTAATTTTTTTAAAATCCATCAACTTTATTCCTTATTCCGATTTTTACAATAGGTATACCAAAAAGATGTGAATTTTGTAATTTCTGCAACTATATTCTATTCGCAAAAGTTCTTTTAGTAGGTTCCTTAATAGTTCAAATTCTATTTGATTTTACACAGAACGGAAACAATTATACAAGTCTCCTATGTACGACACTGCTGTACATGAATACTAAGGGAAAATTTTATTGAAGAAAGGATCGTTGTTATTATTCGAGAAGAAATCATTAGGTCATTAGGTTATCATGCTTTAAACGCTTATTAGAAGAATAAGCTTGATTTCTTTGAAAAATAACGCTCACAGCTGACGTCTTTCCTCTTTAGTCTTAATTTTTTACTCATTAAAAGGTTCCGTTACATTAAAGTGGTTTTTCAAAGAAGACAGCGCATGCACGATAACATCTAACCCGTGCATTCTCACTTCATAACAACAAAATTATGAAACAACAAAGTATAGTCTACATGACTTTAAATTTGTCTTTTAAAAAATACTGAGATTGAAGGCGCATACTGATAAGAGGATGATACAAGTTAATCGTGGCATAAGCAGAGATATGATGTATGTATTTCAAATAGAAGATGCAAGATATGAAAGGATCAAATGTTAAATGTAAAACTGACCTCAAATATGCATTCGATATACAATATGCAAATTAGGTATTTTTCAAATATGTAGTTTTTAAAATAAAATTTTGTTTTTTTTTGTTGCTTATGATAAAGTTGTTCCATTCTTTAGTAATGTAGGTGCATGTAGTTTACATGTGTGGAAGAGTCAGGTAAAAGTAATTTGGTTTCTTATGTGACAATATTCACATCGAATAATACCACATAAGAAATTTAAAAGAATTAATGTATGGTTAATTTCAACACATTAATGTCAATTAATATAATTATTTAATGTATAGAATCACTACATAGTATAAAAACAAAATCGCTTTCTCGCTGTCTGTCCCTATGTATGCTTAGATCTTTAAAACTACGCAATGGATTCTGATACGGTTTCTTCTAATAGATAGAGTGATTCAAGAGGAAGGTTTATATGTATAATACGTGCATAATTATAGTAAAGAAACACTGATAATTTTAGAGGTTTCTACTGTGATGTCGTAAATAAACAGTTTTTTTGCGCTTACATTGCAAACGGTAGCTAAGCCCTACGAGATAGAAGAAAATAATGTACTACAGTATTGTACATCTTAAAAAGATCTACAAAAAAGTCCGGCGTGGTATATGTCTATCTCTTAAGAATAACCCACAATAACCATTTTTTATCCATTACTTCTTATGAGAAATAATAGCTTAATTACGAAGCAATTTTAAGCAATACAGCATTAATTCTTATCCAATTAAGTAGTTTTAAATACATTGTGCATGTAAGATGGCCCTTTACAGCATGTAATTTAAATGAATATTTTCGAAGATATACAGATTTAAACTACAGAGACATAGCGGTTGCGGCGGTACCAGCCAGGCGGCCGGTTTGTACTGTCGAATAACCAGAAAAGCTGTGAATGTTGTAAATAAAGACATTCTGTAGTATATTTAGTATATGAGCGAATCCGACATGCATATTTTTATTAGTAAAAAACTGACCTCAATACTTTGCTTATATGCACAAACCTGCACTAAAAACTAGTGATTAGCAAAATTGATCTTGGTCTTGTAGAAAATTCAAGACCAAGACTAAAACCAAGACCATGATTGTCTTCACACTAGCAAAGCCAAGACCAAGTCTAAAACCAAAACCGTATATGCATGACCAAGGCCAGCAAATAGAAAAATTTGTGTTTAGAAAGATAATAAAAAAAAAACGTAAGTATCAGATTAAATGAGCAAGTCTCAGACTTCAAACGCAAGACTAAAAACTCAAGAGGTGTAGCATGATATGATATGATAATTTCTCCTACTATTTTTTTTTCACCCTTTTATTTTCCACACTCGGATGTGGAATATTGTTTTCAATTTTAACGAGATCATCTTTGAGATACATATATAATATAAATTCTCTTTCAAAATAGTGCGCTAATTTTTTTTTTTTTTTGATAACGAATTTGGTGAAGCAGTACATTAGAGAACAACACCAGCAGAATTTAGAACTATTTTTTTTTATCTCTTAAGAAATGTCAAAAACTTATTTGACATCTTGATCATTCCTAACGATCTCCTCTGTACATCTGTAAAAAAATCACAAAAAGACATGTATTCCTATTAATGCCCGTTTTAGGTTAGTATCGATGAGTCTTGATGTTACACGATTTTTTTATTAAAAAGAAGATTACTTGAATTTGAACTCCATTGGAAGCGTTTTTCTCATCGTGGTCATTGAAAAGGTTATGATCAGTGATTTGAATAAAATGTATTGTCATTTTACCGTAAATGAAATTTCAGCCCGACTAATCACCATAATATTGTACACAAATTGTAGAATAAAAAAAAAAAAAATAAATATATACATACATGATATAATTGAGATCGTCAGATTCAGCTGGAAAAGCTTAAAATTTCCTTTGATATTAATTGTTTTCGAACAAAAGTTAAAGGTCAGGGTTTTTACCATGAAATTATCAATCACCTCGTGACGATAGTCTTATACCTGGGATACAAAATGACGATAATATAGTAATTATAGGTTCAAAATACCATTTACGTGTTCTGCTTTTTATTGTATAACAAAATATTAGACAGTACTCTCGTATGGAAATTTTCTAATATATAATTACCGACTCTATTTCGAAATGCATCCTACATATGTATGTATGACGTAGAAGTTTAAATGCATCCTACATATGTATGTATGACGTAGAAGTTTAAGAGCAAGCGACTTTAAAAAATATTTCACTGTAATAAATATGGTAATTATTGTCTGGAAAGGTCAGTTGATTGGATTTAGTAAAGCATATATATATTTATATGATGCGTACAGAATAATTTTCGTACCTACTTATTGATATCGAGACCTATAAAAGACATTATACAGGGTGTTTGTTGGTATTGTTAATGGCTATTTCTTTGTTAAAAAACCGGTTGTCTGTAAAGTCGGTTTACTGACGATAGTTGAACGTGACAACGTCATAAGAAAATACTGATGGAATGGTTTCATTTTTCAAAAGAAAATTTTAATTTTATTTGNTCCTCGACCCAAGTCAATTGTGTGATTTTTTCGATATTTTTGGTGTCATATAATGAGATAATCACTCAGGATGGAGAAAGCGCTAGTGATAAATATAATAAAGAAATCACTTTTATGCTCGCCATCGATTAATCGTATGATTAGGAAGAATTTGTCTTGCTGGAAACACATCTGGAATTATTTTTGTCTAGAGAAATTTGCCCTGCCAGAAGGATTCCTGTCCACCAACGTATGTCGTAGAAGGACAAGGGTATCCTGCTAGCAGTACGGAGTTCAACGTTATATTCTATTCGTTCAATAGTTACCTCTGTCATACGGTGATTGCAGTGACGTAGCAAAATTAAACTACTGTTATCTGTCTGGCTTGTCCTTACCATGCTCTACTCTTAGAACAGGTGAATAATGAGGATACCGTGGATAGAAAAGATTAGAAATGAAGAGGTATTAAAAAAAATAGGAGAACAGAGGACTCTATGGAAGTCAATAAGAAATAGGCGTCCTAAAGTCTCATTTGTTATCCAGGGTTTTCTACTTTCGTTTCGTTTAAGGCCTGATATATCTGTAGCTGCTGACTTTAGGCACGTTTTAATGCAGTTTCATTCTGTCTCTATGTCCCTGTCATTCGTTTCTCCCGCCGCCTTTAGTATTTCGTCTGGCCTGATATATCTGTAGCTGCTGACTTTAGGCACGTTTTAATGCAGTTTCATTCTGTCTCTATGTCCCTGTCATTCGTTTCTCCCGCCGCCTTTAGTATTTCGTCTGGCCTGATATATCTGTAGCTGCTGACTTTAGGCACGTTTTAATGCAGTTTCATTCTGTCTCTATGTCCCTGTCATTCGTTTCTCCCGCCGCCTTTAGTATTTCGTCTGGCCTGATATATCTGTAGCTGCTGACTTTAGGCACGTTTTAATGCAGTTTCATTCTGTCTCTATGTCCCTGTCATTCGTTTCTCCCGCCGCCTTTAGTATTTCGTCTGGCCTGATATATCTGTAGCTGCTGACTTTAGGCACGTTTTAATGCAGTTTCATTCTGTCTCTATGTCCCTGTCATTCGTTTCTCCCGCCGCCTTTAGTATTTCGTCTGGCCTGATATATCTGTAGCTGCTGACTTTAGGCACGTTTTAATGCAGTTTCATTCTGTCTCTATGTCCCTGTCATTCGTTTCTCCCGCCGCCTTTAGTATTTCGTCTGGCCTGATATATCTGTAGCTGCTGACTTTAGGCACGTTTTAATGCAGTTTCATTCTGTCTCTATGTCCCTGTCATTCGTTTCTCCCGCCGCCTTTAGTATTTCGTCTGGCCTGATATATCTGTAGCTGCTGACTTTAGGCACGTTTTAATGCAGTTTCATTCTGTCTCTATGTCCCTGTCATTCGTTTCTCCCGCCGCCTTTAGTATTTCGTCTGGCCTGATATATCTGTAGCTGCTGACTTTAGGCACGTTTTAATGCAGTTTCATTCTGTCTCTATGTCCCTGTCATTCGTTTCTCCCGCCGCCTTTAGTATTTCGTCTGGCCTGATATATCTGTAGCTGCTGACTTTAGGCACGTTTTAATGCAGTTTCATTCTGTCTCTATGTCCCTGTCATTCGTTTCTCCCGCCGCCTTTAGTATTTCGTCTGGCCTGATATATCTGTAGCTGCTGACTTTAGGCACGTTTTAATGCAGTTTCATTCTGTCTCTATGTCCCTGTCATTCGTTTCTCCCGCCGCCTTTAGTATTTCGTCTGGCCTGATATATCTGTAGCTGCTGACTTTAGGCACGTTTTAATGCAGTTTCATTCTGTCTCTATGTCCCTGTCATTCGTTTCTCCCGCCGCCTTTAGTATTTCGTCTGGCCTGATATATCTGTAGCTGCTGACTTTAGGCACGTTTTAATGCAGTTTCATTCTGTCTCTATGTCCCTGTCATTCGTTTCTCCCGCCGCCTTTAGTATTTCGTCTGGCCTGATATATCTGTAGCTGCTGACTTTAGGCACGTTTTAATGCAGTTTCATTCTGTCTCTATGTCCCTGTCATTCGTTTCTCCCGCCGCCTTTAGTATTTCATCTGTCNGAGTATGTTAAGTAAATTATACTGTCTAAACCAAGCGGTTAGGTCGATATTTTTTGTCGATTTTTTCCCCTCCTCTTATCTCGAAATACGTCCAGATTCCGCCCATGTATCATATGAGGAAAAATGCTCTAAATCTCTTAAAAAGCTGATGTACCAACTTACCGAGTACCCCGATATCGTTGTTGGACAATTTTTTGTAAATAAAATATCCTTCGCTCCATGTAAAGATCAATTTAACGGTAAAACCATTCAAACGCATTATAAATACACGTGTTCGGCTAAAAGTTACTAGAATAAGACCACAATATCGTGAATTTTCGCAAATAAAAAATTTATAGGTTCCTCAAAATTTCACGTTGCCGGTAATAATCATTTTCCATTTTTGGCCTTGTCACATAGACCATAGTAGAACAAGAAGTATCTTCGATCTAAATTCTAAAGCAAAGCCGGAGGTTAGGGCGGAAAACTCTCGTCACTCTCCTTTTAAATTACTGAGAAACGGTGAACGATGGTTTCGCAAAGAAGATCGACAAATAAAATAATATTAAAGTAAAAATAATTATTAATTCATTCGATTTGAATCTTCAATTAATTGTAGTCATGATAACAAACAATTAAAGGTAGAAGGCTTTACTTGTTGAAACTCCATAACCAATTAAAGGAAACGAAAGTGAAGTTTAAAAAAATATATATTAATAGCTCACAACAATATAGAAGAATATCTTCATCTGAAAAAGCCAATGTTTTGGTGAAACAATTGTTGTGAACTATTATTTTGAAACTTTACTTTCGTTTTCTTTAAATGACAACAAACCTCCACGTACATTTCGCATTAATGCGGAAGAAGAAACTTTTTGTTCTAAAAAATTTTAGAGGACACTGCGACTCATGATTTGGCAGATGTGGTTTATGGGCAATTAAAAAAAAGCAAAATTATATTTATCTACGTAAGCATTAATTAACTATTCTGTTCAGGCGTGCTGGGGGGCATTAAAAGTGAACGTGAGAGTTTTGCACTCGTAAACTAGATCTTTGCGGTTTTGTAATAAGTGTTACAGTCGGCTTGAGGCCGAGCGACATGCGTGCGTTTACCGTAAAAGAAAATAAAAGTCCAAATTCGAATTACGTTACGTTATGTATAAGTAAACCATATTTCGGTAGAAGCCTTTAAATAAAATTCCTGTCATACCGTATATCGTAGGTGTGATCATTATCTGATAGTGTTGTAGTATACTCTGGGGTTCCGCAAGGGTTTCATTTAGGTTAAATATACTTGCAAATGATATAAAAATATAATATAATTATATGCAACATCAACTTGAAATCACTTTTCGATTTCGACCTACTACAAATATTCCTCAAATTAATGAGAAAAATATTTTTGTTGCTGTTGTCACCCACCGCCGGGGAACCAAACCCGGACCGAAAAGTGATTTCAAGTAAATTAAAAAACAATGTCTTATGTTTCATATACTTGTACGAGGGTGGATTGATAAGTTTCCGGCCTAACCAAGCGATGACGCCACTAGGCCTACCTTGAGGTGACATTCTATAGTACCATCCTTGGATAGCTTGTAGCTATAGTTTCAGCCCGATCTCCTTGCTAGTGTAGGTTTGACAGCACGCTGAACAAGACGCCTCTGTGGTTTTCGTAAAAATGGAAAAGCAGGAAAATCGTGCTGTCATCAAATACTTTTATTTGAAGGGGTTAACGCCGAAGGAAATTAAAAAAGAGATGGACTCAACACTGGGGACATCCTCCCCGTCATATTCAACCGTTAAGCAGTGGGTTTCCGAGTTTAAAAAGGGTCGTGTGAGCACCTCTGATGGGCCTCGCTCAGGACGCCCCGTTGAGGTCACAACTCCAGATATGATCGAAAAAATTCATCAAATAGTGCTGGGAGACCGCAGATTGAAAGTGCGTGAGATAGCTGAGACCTGTAAGATGTCATATGAACGTGTGCAACATATTTTGCACCAACATTTGCATATGGAAAAGCTCTGTGCAAGATGGGTGCCGCGTTTGCTAACAGTCGACCAAAAATTGATTCGAAAAAACATTTCTACCGCAAATTTGTCATTGTATAAGCGTAATCCAAGCGAATTTTTGCGTCGATTCGTAACCGTTGACGAAACGTGGGTCCACCACTACACTCCTGAAACCAAAGAACAGTCTAAACAGTGGATTGGACCAGGGGAACCAACTCCAAAGAAGGCAAAAACAATTTTTTCGGCGAACAAGGTTATGGCTACTGTTTTTTGGGATGCAAGAGGTATTATATACATTGATTACCTTGCAAAGGGTAATACTATCACTGGTCAATACTACGCAGACTTATTGCAACGTTTGAGCCACGAGGTGAAAATTAAACGACCTCATCTGGCGAAGAAAAAAATCTTGTTTCATCACGATAACGCACCAGCGCACACGTCAATCGTTGCGACGGCTAAAATCAACGATCTAAAGTTTGAATTGATGCCGCACCCTCCTTACTCTCCAGACCTAGCCCCGAGTGACTATTTTCTGTTCCCTAATCTCAAAAAATGGCTTGGCGGTAAGAGATTTGCGGACAATGAAGAAGTAATCGAAGCTGTAAATGGTTATTTTGAGGAGCTTGACGAATCAGTCTATAGAGATGGCATTAATAGACTGGAACACCGCTATGAGAAATGTATCAGCCTTGGAGGAGATTATGTTGAGAAATAAAAAAAAAAAATTTTTAAAAACCTTGTTTTTCTTGGTCAGGCCGGAAACTTATCAATCCACCCTCGTATATACTTAATTACGTTAATAATAAAAATCGACGGATCGTTAACCTAGTAGGCCAGGTTTGTCATGGTTGCTGTTGTCATCTCTCGTAGCTTAGTTGGTCAGAGCATTGGTGCGTGTAATAGTCAGTAAGAGCATATATTTTTGTATGAAACAATTTTTAATAAACTATTTTTGAGTTGAGTTGAGCATTGGTGCGTAAAGCCAAAGGTCCCGGGTTCGATTCCCGGCGGAGGGTGACAACAGCAACAAAAATCTTTTCCTCATTAATCTGAGGAAAATTTGTAGTAGGTCGAAATCGAAAAGTGATTTCAAGTTGATGTTGCAATATTAACATTGACCACTATAAGTAATTTAAAAAACAATGTCTTATGTTTAATATAATTATGTTCAGTTATACAAAAGGACTTGGATGCTGTTTATAATTAGACCTGTTTAAACAAGCTTAAGCTAAACTTTTTGTAGAAGTAAAGATCTTAGTATGATCATTGAAAAGAATTTTGAGTTTAAACTATATATACGTATATACCTAATGTTTGTATCTTTCAAACTATTTAATATTTAGGTTTGTTTTACGCTCAACCAACGAGTTTAAAAGTATTAGTCCCATTATTTATTTATACAAAACTTAAATTAGACCTTTATTATTAAATGATATTCTACTTGGTTGATACATATGTACTAATATGAAAACTGGAATTAGTAGAGCATAAATCTTTCGAAGTTATTGCACTTAAAAATGGAAATCCGATAATCCCAAGAGAATGGAGGGTCATGATTATTCAAACATTACTAAGTTATTAAATCTTACATTCATAAAATCATTACATATATATATATAACGATCTTTATTTTGTTAAAAATGTCAAAAGATTACATTACAAACTGAATTGTGTGGCAATTATCAAATTTTTCTTTTCTAGGACTTTACAGCTTGTTGAACTATGAAATCTAGGAATTGTTTACAATTCCTAGGCTATTTAGGAAATCTATAAAATATTGTTGCAAGGATTTTTTAATACACACATGCTATTTAGGAAATGTATGCATTTCCTAGGAAATGTGCCTAATATAATTTATTTCACACATTTACGGGCGATTTTAGGAATTATATACATTTCCTAGGAATTGTATACAATGACGAATTTCCCACAGTTCTGCTAAAATATACACTAAAGGCTACTATATCAGTTAACAAGAACCTAAAAATTGTTCTCAAACCTACATTTTCTTGAACACACAGCAAAAACATTAAAGGAAAAAAAATCGATATGAAATAGGATTATAATATTCGCTGTAGATTCTTCTGAATAATTAGAATTTATTATTGATATATCGCAGAATTTTGAACATAATTGGGTCTGAAAATGTTAAATTTATATCTATAAAGTCGTTTTAGTTACACTATTTATAACTGAATAACGGCTGAACCGATTTGGCTGAAAATTGGCGGGGAGGTAGTTTAGAATTGGGAGACGAACATAGGACACTACTTTTCCCGTTCCCGTGGAAAAAAAAAACAAAATTGTATAAGAAAACGCAACTGACATGGAACAGCTAAACGTAATTTTGTCTATGGTTAAATATGGTGTTTTATTAATTGTCAGATTTATCTGAAACTTGGCTTTAATGCTTTTTCATATAAAATTATTGACATACATACCTATTTCAACATTTTACAAAATTCTACCCCCCTAAAAGGGAGCTGAAAGGGGTTTGCAAAGATTGCATGTTTGTTTATGGTCCGGTTTTCTTAAAACTGATTACAAAATTCAATCTTGGTTGGGGGGGGGGTGAGCGATGAAGAGGAGTTGCAATGTTTAAATGGAACATATTATTTGGGGTCAGATTTACTTGAAACTTGGCCTATCATTTAATTTCTGAAAGACCTATCTCGATATTTTAAAAAATTCAACCTCTAAAGGGGGGAGGGGTGAAAAGCTGTTACAATTTTTGTATGGGACATACTTTATTTGTGGTTGAATTTACTTGAAACNATATTTTAAAAAATTCAACCTCTAAAGGGGGGAGGGGTGAAAAGCTGTTACAATTTTTGTATGGGACATACTTTATTTGTGGTTGAATTTACTTGAAACTTGGTATTTATGCTGTTTGATATTATTAATCAAATAATGAAAAGAGGTTGCTACGTTTCCATGGGGTATATTTTGTTTGTACTCGGATTTACTCGAAGGTTGCTCTTTGTTGAAATTAAGCAAATGCGTGCTTTTGTAATTTTTAGAAATCAACCCTTAAGGATGAAATATTGGTGCTATGTTTGTATTTGAAATCTAAGATGGTGACATTAAATTAGATTAAAACGCTGTAAGGGTAAATTGGTTGGAGTTAAAAGGTTTTATGGAGAAACAATATTCATTTCTCCGAGTGAAGCCGCGGGGAAAAGCTAGTACAAAAAATGTACAAATAAACTGATCTGATCTAACAATTATTTTACTAATTCCACCCCCTGTTGCTTAAAAACCTTTCACGAAAGTATTTAAAAAGTAAAATAACATCTGGTACTTTATAAATGGACCCCAATTAAAACGCTTCTACCCCAATATTAAACATCCCCTACAGCTGCACCAGTTCCTAATAACGCCGCGCCGCGCCGGTCGAAGTCCTTTTAATAGTGCGCATGTTTCCTACAAAGGACATTCTACGATCTACAACATAAACAACGTTGCATCCTGAGGAAAAAAACAGTTCGATTTTGTTTCTTTTTATGATATGTTCGCTTATCAATTATTATTATTGCTTTAATGAGCACTAGAAATAACAATATTGTTGATAATTATTTACTTATAGTTTTGTAAGCGTCAAGCGCGGGTTATTACGTTGACTTAGAGAACGTCATTTAATTAATAATTGTCCATTTATTAAATTTTGAACAATAAAATCATTGAAGTTTCTGTGTTCGTAAAATTGTGCATTAAGTGAACTGAAAAACAATTTTGGTTACAACAATCCCTTATTCCAGGTAAGTGCGCTCTAACGATTAATGAAATTTGGGAATAAGTATTTATAATATAAAAGCTTTTCGAATTTCATCAATAATTTGAAGTAAGACACTTAATTAAAGATAGAAAAGTAATTTAAGGCAATGTAGCTATACAGAGAATTAGTAAAGTATGAAAAAACTTATCTAACTTCAAATAATATATTGTTTAGAGTTTTTAAACGAAATGAAGAAACAGAACCATACAGAGTCACATTGTTTCTTGGTGATTGTCTGTAAACTCAAAGACTTACCATCAACAAATAAAAGACACTTCTCGTTGATGTAGATATAGATGTGTTCCCAAATTTTCGACGTTTATGTACCCCTTGTTTAATTTTGAAAAAAAAATCTCATATACCTACATACAACAATTAAAATAAATATCTGTATATATTTTTGCCTTTTTAGTACCTACGCAAACAAAATAATAATAAACGAGAAATAAAATTCATTCATAATAAAATAAATAAAAGTTATATTTATTTATCATAATTAACTACTTTAAAAAGATGAAATCGTCACAATTTAATTGCCTATGATCCTTAAAATGTAAGATATTCCTTGTGGTAATTTTGAGCTTTTCTTGCTTTTTTGTTTCGGAATTGAGGATAATTCATCCTCGTTAATTTCATTAATTTCTATTTATTGATTTTTACTATAATCACAGTTTTCTTTCGGATTAAAAGTTTTAAATTTCGATCAGTGATACATACTTATTATTAATGTTACATTATAATTAAAATCCAGTGGAATTTTTTATTATTTTTCCATGTTTGCAATAGAAAAAAAGTGTATTGTTTGTACCCAGATCAAACTCTTTCAATTCCCAAGGGATACACGTACCATGCTTTGAGAAACACTGGTCTAGAATCTTGAAATTCAGCATGAAAAAAAAAATTAACAAAAAGACGGAAGGCAAAACGTGTACAGTGAGAGCAAAGAATAAAGAAAAGTTATAAGGGTAATGTTATAGGACTCATCATCATAAGGTAGTCAGTCCTAAGACTGGTTGGACACCCACCTCCATTGCTTCCTATCCTGATCTAATCTTCGCATTTCCTTAAAACTAGAACATCCCACATCTTTAGATGTTACAAAACCCATTGAATTTACTTTGATAATACAAATTTTATATTATTCATGGAACAAATTACTTTTCTGTGTTTTATACTGTTACTGCTCGCTTCTTTTAATCCATTAACTGATAAGAAATTCATAGTAACATCAACACGTGTTTGAAAAGCAATGTAATTGTAAATAAAAATTTTATGAGCTGAACTAAATATGTATCTTTAATAAATATTTACGATCCCTTAGAGGGTATGTTTGGTGGTTGATTGTTGATTGGAAACAGAATTTTCCAGAAAATATACAATTAATCATTAAAATATACTANCTCATATACCTACATACAACAATTAAAATAAATATCTGTATATATTTTTGCCTTTTTAGTACCTACGCAAACAAAATAATAATAAACGAGAAATAAAATTCATTCATAATAAAATAAATAAAAGTTATATTTATTTATCATAATTAACTACTTTAAAAAGATGAAATCGTCACAATTTAATTGCCTATGATCCTTAAAATGTAAGATATTCCTTGTGGTAATTTTGAGCTTTTCTTGCTTTTTTGTTTCGGAATTGAGGATAATTCATCCTCGTTAATTTCATTAATTTCTATTTATTGATTTTTACTATAATCACAGTTTTCTTTCGGATTAAAAGTTTTAAATTTCGATCAGTGATACATACTTATTATTAATGTTACATTATAATTAAAATCCAGTGGAATTTTTTATTATTTTTCCATGTTTGCAATAGAAAAAAAGTGTATTGTTTGTACCCAGATCAAACTCTTTCAATTCCCAAGGGATACACGTACCATGCTTTGAGAAACACTGGTCTAGAATCTTGAAATTCAGCATGAAAAAAAAAATTAACAAAAAGACGGAAGGCAAAACGTGTACAGTGAGAGCAAAGAATAAAGAAAAGTTATAAGGGTAATGTTATAGGACTCATCATCATAAGGTAGTCAGTCCTAAGACTGGTTGGACACCCACCTCCATTGCTTCCTATCCTGATCTAATCTTCGCATTTCCTTAAAACTAGAACATCCCACATCTTTAGATGTTACAAAACCCATTGAATTTACTTTGATAATACAAATTTTATATTATTCATGGAACAAATTACTTTTCTGTGTTTTATACTGTTACTGCTCGCTTCTTTTAATCCATTAACTGATAAGAAATTCATAGTAACATCAACACGTGTTTGAAAAGCAATGTAATTGTAAATAAAAATTTTATGAGCTGAACTAAATATGTATCTTTAATAAATATTTACGATCCCTTAGAGGGTATGTTTGGTGGTTGATTGTTGATTGGAAACAGAATTTTCCAGAAAATATACAATTAATCATTAAAATATACTAACTGTAGTATTTAACTACCCGACGATTGTTTCGACAATGAGGATTATTATATTTTCGCTAATATCAACATTTTAAGTAGGTACAACCTACTCGATATTTGTAACCTGTAGGTACCCATTATTTGTTATCTCTATCCCCTAGTTTAAGCATAACAACGACTACTTCGTGTGAAACGCAGCGTGCGGATAGCCTAGATCAGGGTTTCCCAACCTTTTTTCCTTCGCGAACCAAAAGAAAGGTCCGAAAAAATTTGACGAAGCCCCTATGTAGTCGTTAATGACAGGTAAAAAAGCAATAAAATTTGATAGAATATATATTTTTCATATTGCAGAATAATTGATTATATTAATCGTGAAACATTTAAATAAAACATTAATAAGACTAAAATGATGTAAATGTAGTAAACTGCCTTAATTTGATATTTATTTCCAATTGTATTGTAAAAAAAATATTACATAGCCACCCTCGTA